>NC_136905.1:85339088-85378485 GCF_949606895.1 Notothenia rossii | reverse complement strand
CATGTACACACATACACATACCCCACACACATGTACACACATACACATACCTACATACATGTACACACAATACACATACTTACATACATGTACACACATACACATACCTACATACATGTACACACATACACATACTTACATACATGTACACACATACACATACCACACACATGTACACACATACACATACCTACATACATGTACACACATACACATACTTACATACATGTACACACATACACATACCTACATACATGTACACACATACACATACTTACATACATGTACACACATACACATACTTACATACATGTACACACATACACATACCTACATACATGTACACACATACACATACCTACATACATGTACACACATACACATACCTACATACATGTACACACATACACATACTTACATACATGTACACACATACACATACCCACACACATGTACACACATACACATACCTACATACATGTACACACATACACATACTTACATACATGTACACACATACACATACCTACATACATGTACACACATACACATACTTACATACATGTACACACATACACATACTTACATACATGTACACACATACACATACCTACATACATGTACACACATACACATACTTACATACATGTACACACATACACATACCCACACACATGTACACACATACACATACCTACATACATGTACACACATACACATACTTACATACATGTACACACATACACATACTTACATACATGTACACACATACACATACCTACATACATGTACACACATACACATACTTACATACATGTACACACATACACATACTTACATACATGTACACACATACACATACCCACACACATGTACACACATACACATACCTACATACATGTACACACATACACATACTTACATACATGTACACACATACACATACTTACATACATGTACACACATACACATACCTACATACATGTACACACATACACATACCTACATACATGTACACACATACACATACTTACATACATGTACACACATACACATACTTACATACATGTACACACATACACATACTTACATACATTTATACAAAGACAGAACAAATACATTTAAATTAAAAAAAAAAAATTAATAGAACAAAGAAACCATACACATACATTCGTAGTTCCCCTCCTTTCTTCTTAATGTAATGTCTTAAGTTCAGCTATGTAGGCTATCATAGAGCCCCAGACAGATTCAAATAGTTTTGAGGAGCCCCTCAGGTTATATTTAATCTTCTCCAAGTTCAGATACAGCACAAGATCTTTAAGCCATAGAGATGCTTTAGGTGCTATCGAGGATTTCCATTCAAGTAGTATTCTTCTCCTCATCATTCGGTGGCCAGGTAGTATTCCAAAAATGGCAGTTTCTGCACATGGTGTCAATACCACGTCCAAGGCCTCAGTAAGGTGTTTGAAAATGCTTGTCCAGTATCCTTGTAGGCGAGGACCAGACCAAAACATATGAGTCATGTTTGCTGGTGACGTGTGGCATCTGTTACAGGTATCCGTAACATTAGGGTATATTTTGGAGGGTTTAGAGTTGGTGTAATAGATACGGTGGATAACTTTCAGTTGGAAAGATTAAGCCTGGCACAGGACGTACTATTGTTCACTCTCGCTAACTCGCCATCCCAGACCTCACCATCTATAGCTTGGACTGGTTCCTCTTCCCAATCCTGTTTGATTTTACCAAGCGATGTTTCCGTGAGACGGGAGACGGAATTGTAAATTCTAGAAATCAAACCTTTTCCGGTTGTTAGAGTTTCCAGAATTGAGTCAATGATTGAATCCGGAGGGATATTGGGGAAGGGTTGTTTAGTTTAACCCAGTTTCAGACCTGGGAGTAGCGAAATAAATGAGAGGCTGAGAGGCAACATTTGTCAGAGAGTTGGCTAAAGCTACCGAAAACATTGTTAATGTAAAAGTCCCTTACTCTGATAAGAGCTAATCTCTGCCACATAGAGAAGGCCCCATCAGTGTAAGGGGGGAGAGAGATGGTTGTTGCGAATGGGACCATGTTCAGAGGATCCACTGAGTCCATGAGCCTTTCTGAATTGGGACCAAATTCTTAGGGTGGAAACAACAATCGAGCTATTCGAATATTGACTCGGCCGGCTGGGTACTGTAGATGTAAGCAAAGCCAAGAGTGAGGTGTTAGGACAGGATTTGGCTTCAAGCTCACACCAACTCAATGCTGCTCCCTTAGTCCATAGAAGGACTTCGTGGATATTGGCTGCCCAATAGTAGTGTCTCATATTTGGAAACGCTAATCCTCCTGGTGATCTAGGCCTTTGTAAAAGCTCTTTCCTAATTCTAGTAAATATATATATTGATATAACTCGTGTCCTGACTTCCTGACGTGCTTCAGAGACACAAACATGCAGAGTAATAAAGTTCAGCTTTTTATCTTTAGTTTAGATATTTTACTAAATATTAAAAGACACTTGTTTTTGTATAGAAAAAAAGAAATTAACAAATATAAATATAAAGAAAGACAGAAAAATAAATATAAAGGAAATGATTTCATAAATATAAAAATTAAGTAAATAAAGAAAAAAGAATGAAGGAAAAAAAAAGAAATAGCCTAAACATTTAGAAAATAAAAGGCGGACGGAGGAGATGTCATGCTCCAATTTCAAACGTAAAATAATCATCTGGAAATATTTTCCTCGTACTAACAATTAATATATTTAAGAAATGGATGATTCACAGTGTTCAGTCCAAATATAACTTTGTTTGTTTGTTATTTGCATTTCCAAAGCTGCTCTCCCTCTCTGGAAACGCTCCAGATCTCCAGCAGAAACTAACAGAGACTCACCCAG
This sequence comes from Notothenia rossii, assembly GCF_949606895.1. Lineage (NCBI taxonomy): Eukaryota > Metazoa > Chordata > Actinopteri > Perciformes > Nototheniidae > Notothenia > Notothenia rossii. Next base: position 85,375,610 of record NC_136905.1, on the reverse strand, counting down.
GTTGAAGGACTTCAGGATCTCCAGCAACGGGTGCGTTTCATTTTGTGCCATAACTCCACATGAGAGGCTCCGTGCAGAAACACAGAGACGAAGAGACTCTTCTGAAACCAAGAGACGAAGAGACTCTGAGACTCTGAGACTCTGAGACTCTGAAACTCTGAAACTCTGAGACTCTGAGACTCTGAGACTCTAACTCTGAGACTAAGAGACTAACAAAGGAACAAACCCTGAATCTCTGACACTGAGCAGTATTTCTCCTGCAGAGGAAAACCTCCGTCACGTTTCCTTCCCCCCCCCCCCCCCCTCACTATAAAATTAGCCGGTTGTTATCAGCGTGGGACATGACGCTCAGCTCTTCCTCTCCATCACTTCCTCTCCATCAGCACCAACAATGGCTGCAATCAAATAAATCACCATCACACCCAGAGCTGACCTGCTGCACGTCTGCATCAAAGTCAGCTTCAGTGAGTCCTGCAGTAAACTCTATTTCTGGAGAAATGCCATTCAGCAGAACAGCTGACTTTCTTTTCACTATGGCTTCTCTACTTCCCCAATCACACTCCTTTCATTCTGCTTTTTGAATCAAACATATACATCTTTATTTACTGTGTTAACATCTTCAAGATAAAGAACGTTTCGGTTGTTAACTTGGTGAAAGTCAGAGGAACTGGGACGTTTCTTTTACGAGAGCTCCGGCTGGTCCAAAGCATGGAAATATAACATGTTGGATTCAATCATTGGTTTATATAAAACCTTAGAAAGAGTAAGCACCTTGCCCAAAATAACATTTCTGAATTGAATGTGCTGCCATGTGTCTTCATTTTGATAAAACTTTATCATATTCATTTCAAAACAAAGTATAAGTCCTTTGTCTGACTAAGCCTAATCACTCCCTCTGCTCTCATTACAGCGTCTTCTTCTTGTGAGACGCTGTAGTTCCTTTTGAAGACCCTCCCTCAGAGGGATTTCCTCCCATTGTTCACACACACACACACACACACACACACACACACACACACACACACACACACACACACACACACACACACACACACACACACACACACACACACACACACACACACACACACACACACACACACACACACACACACACACACACACACACACACACACACACACACACACACACACACACACACACACACACACACACACACACACACACACACACACACACACACACACACACACGTTATTTCAGATGTGGGAACGTTTTAAAAATGTACCTTCATGTGACAGAGAATCCAGCAGGTGGAGCCAGAGGGTTTATGATGAGGTTCACGATGACCCTGAGTGGACATGTTTGCTTTCTGTCCCCAGAACCAGATCTCTCAGGTCTTCCTGGAAGCAGACTCACTTTGTTAGAAACAGTGGAGGGGACATTTTTACCAGACTTAAAAAAACACGACTGCAAACAATACATACAAACAGTATGCTTACAGTACTGTTTTTGACCACGAGTGCAGTAACTCTGCTGCCTCATAGCTGTTCTCTATTCAGTTATTACTCATATTAAACTGCTCCACTTGGGTTAAAGAAACACAGAATCCTCCAGATGGAACAGGCTCTCAAAGTGTACAAATATCTGTGCGATATTCAGAACATTTAGGTAATCTGGGCTCATCTGCACCTTTTCACTTTATTTATTTAGTTGTATTATATATATACTATTTTGTATGTTCTTTCCCACCATGACTATGTATGTCATTATGTATGGTCATTGTCAGGACCTCGACACAAGCTGATGAACCCAAATGCACGACCCAGAGACACAAGGTATATTTATTTCACAGATCAGGTAATCCCTCTTAAAGAGCATCTTGCAGGTTTTTATTTTTTCTACATTTATGCTTAAACTTGCTTGAAAATTACAATTAAAAAAGTGAATGCAGGATTTGATATGTTTTAGGAGACATAAGGGCAGGAATTCAGAGGGAAAGGAACAATTTTGAGCTCTGCTCTTAAAAACGGCTTTTTTTTTAAGGTCATACGTCAAACGCGTCATATTACATCACGCAGGGGACACATCTCTCTCTCTGACCGCGGGTAGAGTAGAGTTGCGTTGAGTAGAGCGGTTGTGTTTTAAGGAGCTGGTATTTTTCGGTAGTTTTACATTGTATTTCACCATTTGGAATCATGGTGCAGTATTGTGTTTGTGCAGGTTGCACAAATACCAGCCTGTCAGGACATCGAGTCCACAGTAAAAAGGACCGGAGCTAGCGTTGGTTCCTGGGTGCGTTGTGCATCCACCTCCCTGCAGCACATACTCTCCACAGCTTTATCAGTAAACCGTATTACTTCTGTCTCCCCCCCCCCCTCCCTCTCTCTCCCCCCTGCTCTCTCTCTCCCCTCCGGTACTGTGTTGTTTGTGTGTGCGTGGTGGCTGTCACTCCTGGCTCCCGGCTCAACCTCCACTCACCTGCTGCAATCAGCTGTGCACCCTCCCCGACTACACACCTGCTTTCCATCAAGCCATTTACAACGGCATATCAACGGAGGCGCCACAACCTTTCTCCACCAGATCGTCAAGTATCAGCCGTATCTCGCGTCTCTCCTCCGGTACACAGCAACGTAGTGTGGAGTTGCATTAGGTAACGCGAGATACGGCTGATACTTGCGCATTAGTTTCTGTTATGGATCAGTATCAACAGTCCTGCCAACTTCACAATGTTGTGATGTGACGTTAGCTAACATTCTGTAGCTAACGCCGGTCACTCACCAAGATAGCTGCCCAGTTCTCCACTGGTTCTCCTCACACCACAGCTCCATTTCTCTCCCATGGCCGTTATTTCTTCTAATCCTTGGCTGCTCCTGGTCTCTTGGACGCCTAGCAGGCTCATAATTATAAGGTTGTGGTCCGTCATATGCATTCGAATATTCATGTTCAACTTTTTCTGTGTCGAAACTAGCATTGGGATCCATGTTTATTAATACGTTACACCGGCCGCTCTCCCCCTTGTGTCCCCCGTGTTACGTCCCACGCGGGAGGTCACGTGCCGAGGCTTTTTTATGCGGAAGTGTATTGTATATTTCTGTATATTATTTTGAAAATCTAGTGTATTCATCATTTTCCTACACATTTATTCACAGGTGTCTTTAACCTGGAAGTTGCTCTTTAACAGAGTGGGCTGTGGAAATAACAAAAGGCGCTCACAAGGAGGAAAAAACTAGCGTAACAAAAAGAGGACTTAATAAAAACTTAAGCCTAACAAAATAAACCTGACATGAGCCAAAGCGATCCTTCCTGGGCTGAGGCTTGGCACGACCATTCGGAGAAACAAAGAAGACGAACTGACACAGGACAGGGGAGAGACAGGACTATTAAAACATGAGCAGAGTGGGAACAGGTGGAAACAATCAGGTGCGGGGCTGATGATGGCGTGAAAAACACACAGGGGGAAGGGCCTGAAATGAGAGACAAGAGGTAAGTACAAAATAAAACAGGAAATGACAGACAAAATACAAGAACAAACTAACACGAGACACAACATGCTGTTTCGTCTTTATGGTTTCTTGTTGTCTGTTCTGTTTGTCTTCTATGTTGAAAAAGAGAAGCATGATTTCCGCCCAAAGCAGTCTGTACTGTTGCTTACACTCTACGCTGCTTCTCAATACAGATATTTGAAGCAAATGATCCTCATGCAAAGTGGACATGTCTCCAGAGTCCTCAGTATCAAAGACACCTTTCTGTGTCTTTGAGTTTCAAGAAAAGTGCTCTATAAATAAAATGCATTACTATTATTAATATCTCTCTGCACTGTAACTTTAATCCTGTATGTATACTTGTGTTATTATATACCAGCTGTTCTGTGTTTCTTGTTTTATCTTTGCCTTTTAGATGTGATGTTATAACGTGTTCCCTTTCTGTAAACCCTTTAAATGGCCTTGTGTTATTTTGAGTCATTATTTTATATATTTAGTTTATTTTTTCGATCCTAACTCGAGATGGTTTTGAGAAGGTTTTTTCTTCTCTTTCTCTTCTTCTTCTTCCTCTTCTTCTTTTACTGGTTTCTGACTCCACACCGCAGTAACCATGGAAACGAGGCAACACACGCGCAGTCACTTCCGGCGCGAGGACCTTAGCTGAGCGGTGAGTTTCATTCAGAGAAACATGAGAGTTAAAGTCTGTAAATTAAACTATATTTGATATAAAGCAGTGTTTGTGCAGCGGGTCAGACTGCTGTCCCTGAGGGGGGGGGGGGGGGTCCAGAGAGAGAGAGAGAGAGGGGGGGGTATTCACTTGTTCAGAGTTAGGAGACTTCCTCTCTGTCTGACTGCCGCTAATCTCGCAGGGAGCCGAGCGGGTTATACATTATAAAGATGACATGAGTTCACTTCTTCGTGATGTTCTATGTGCAGAAACGCGAGGGTGCAGACCTGCAGACTTTAGGATAATCATTTCTCATGTTTCACAGACAGGCTCACTTCCTGTCTGTGAAAAGAAATCACTTTAATTCAAACATTTTAAACTTTTCTCTCGGTTTTAGTTTGATATCATCTATGAAGCTTATCCGAGGTGGAAAAGGACTCAGATCCTTTACCTCACTGAGTGTTCCTGTCCACATGTACCTAAATACAATGAGTTTACACATGTACAAGTATTTTAGCATTGTAGTTTACAACATATTTAAATACTTGATGCTGTGTAGATTATCAGTACTGCGCATACTTTAGTAAAAGTAGAAGTACGCAGGTCTTGGACTTGAGTAAAAGTAGAAGTACTCAGATCTTGAGTAAAAGTAGAAGTACTCAGGTATTGTACTTGAGTAAAAGTAGAATTACTCAGATATTGTACTTGAGTAAAAGTAGAAGTACTCAGATCTTGTTCTTGAGTAAAAGTAGAAGTACTCAGATCTTGTACTTGAGTAAAAGTAGAAGTATAGTGTAGGAATACTCTGGTACAGTAAAAGTCCTGCATTCAAAATGTTCCTCAAGTAAAAGTAGAAAATTATTCTCATCAAAATATAGTGAAAGTAGCGACAGTAAAAGTAGTGATTGTTTGATTGGTCCATTTCAGAATAATATATATGATATGTTTTATAATGATTGATCATGAAAGTGTTCTCAAAGCTGGTAAAGGAGCAGCTAGTCTGAATGACTTTGTATACTGCAGGGTAGCTGGTGGATTTACTCCAGGTGGAACTAAAGTCTGATTCAACACTTGATTAGATTTCACATCATTCATCCACATCTGAGAAGTAAAGTCTCTCACACACTCCTCTCACACACTCCTCTCACACACTCCTCTCACACACTCCTCTCACACACTCCTCTCACACACTCCTCTCACACTCTCCTCTCACACACTCCTCTCACACACTCCTCTCACACACTCCTCTCTCACACACTCCTCTCTCACACACTCCTCTCACACACTCCTCTCTCACACACTCCTCTCTCACACACTCCTCTCACACACTCCTCTCACACACTCCTCTCACACACTCCTCTCTCACACACTCCTCTCACACACTCCTCTCACACACTCTTCTCACACACTTCTCTCACACACTCCTCTCACACGCTCCTCTCCTGCAGAAGCGTGTGAGCTGCGCTGTGATTGGACGGTGAAGTTTCTGCATGACCCCTGAGATCTGATTGGACGCTGAGCTGCAGAGCGAGTATAAGGAGAGGAGGGGGGGCAGAGGAGACCCTGTCCCACAGAGACAGGACATCATGGCGTCCAGCGGGAGGTACGGGGACATAAAGGACGTGATGCTGAAACTGCAGAGTGAGTCTGGATGTGGTTTTTACTGTAGTAGTGTGTGTGTGTGTGTGTGTGTGTGTGTGTGTAGTAGTGTAGAGTGTGTGTAGTCGTGTGTGTGTGTGTGTGTGTGTGTGTGTGTGTGTGTGTGTGTGTGTGTGTGTGTGTGTGTGTGTGTGTGTGTGTGTGTGTGTGTGTGTGTGTGTGTGTGTGTGTGTGTGTGTGTGTGTGTGTGTGTGTGTGTGTGTGTGTGTGTGTGTGTGTGTGTGTGTGTGCAGTCGTGTGTGTCCTCATGCTGCAGGGCAATCTGCTGATTCAAATATGATGCATGCTCACAGCTGCATACAAATATATCTAGTTTCACAAAACAGCGATCATCAAAATGGATTTCTTTCATGCTAAAAATCTCCTCAAATATTTTTTAAAAGACTAAAATTGTAGTTTTTTAAAAGAGAAACATTTCAGTCAGAAAGTCAAAAGCTCTCATGCAAAGATCGTCCTAACACTCAAGTCTTTTGATGTTAGATGAGTGGTTAAAGAAATGTCTCTGGTGTCTCTGATCTGGACAGTTAGATCAAAGTGAATGTCTCTGGTGTCTCTGATCTGGAGGGTTAGATCAGAGTGAATGTCTCTGATGTCTCTGATCTGGAGGGTTAGATCAGAGTGAATGTCTCTGGTGTCTCTGATCTGGACAGTTAGATCAAAGTGAATGTCTCTGGTGTCTCTGATCTGGACAGTTAGATCAGAGTGAATGTCTCTGGTGTCTCTGATCTGGACAGTTAGATCAGAGTGAATGTCTCTGATGTCTCTGATCTGGAGGGTTAGATCAGAGTGAATGTCTCTGGTGTCTCTGATCTGGACAGTTAGATCAGAGTGAATGTCTCTGGTGTCTCTGATCTGGAGGGTTAGATCAGAGTTGAATGTCTCTGGTGTCTCTGATCTGGACAGTTAGATCAGAGTGAATGTCTCTGGTGTCTCTGATCTGGACAGTTAGATCAGAGTGAATGTCTCTGGTGTCTCTGATCTGGACAGTTAGATCAGAGTGAATGTCTCTGGTGTCTCTGATCTGGAGGGTTAGATCAGAGTGAATGTCTCTGGTGTCTCTGATCTGGACAGTTAGATCAGAGTGAATGTCTCTGGTGAGGACGGACAGTCTTCAGTAAGACATTTAGAGACAGAACTCGTTGCATCAGGACTGACAGGTTCTCAGAAACTAAAACATGACACAACGAGCAGCGTCTTCCTGTGGAGCAACACTGAGTCTGCATGAATACTGTGATGATCATCTGAAGTGTGTTGAGATAAGTCTGAATGTGTCCCCTCGTCCCACCTCCTCTCTGCTCGCCTCCTTACGGCTTTGAGTGATAGAAATACCTACTAGAGTCAAACTACCAGCTTATTGGTTATGAAGCAGACTTCACTTTAGAACAGGGAACATGTTCTGAGACAGAAACACCTCATCTTGAGTTATTTAGACTCAATTAACACTTATAGTTTCACGTCTTGTTCCATAAGAATAGATCATATTTGTTAAGTGTTATTAAGGGAGAGTTACTATTCTTTTGGTACTGCTGCCTTATTAGGCCCTTATTGAGCGGAGCATGTTAAGACCAACAACTTCCTCACCTGCAACAGATCAGCACTCATTAGAGGGTGATTGAGGAGAAACTCTCAACTCATGGATTATTACATGTAGAATATGGTCATGTAGAATATGGTCATGTAGAATATGGTCATGTAGAATAAGGTCATGTAGAATATGGTCATGTAGAATATGGTCATGTAGAATATGGTCATGTAGAATATGGTCATGTAGAATATGGTCATGTAGAATATGGTCATGTAGAATATGGTCATGTAGAATAAGGTCATGTAGAATATGGTCATGTAGAATATGGTCATGTAGAATATGGTCATGTAGAATATGTAGAATATGGTCATGTAGAATATGGTCATGTAGAATATGGTCATGTAGAATATGGTCATGTAGAATATGTAGAATATGGTCATGTAGAATATGGTCATGCAGAATATGGTCATGTAGAATATGGTCATGTAGAATATGGTCATGTAGAATATGGTCATGTAGAATATGGTCATGTAGAATATGCTCATGCAGAATATGGTCATTTAGAATATGGTCATGTAGAATATGGTCATGTAGAATATGGTCATGTAGAATATGGTCATGTAGAATATGTAGAATATGGTCATGTAGAATATGGTCATGCAGAATATGGTCATGTAGAATATGGTCATGTAGAATATGGTCATGTAGAATATGGTCATGTAGAATAAGGTCATGTAGAATATGGTCATGTAGAATATGGTCATGTAGAATATGTAGAATATGGTCATGTAGAATATGGTCATGCAGAATATGGTCATGTAGAATATGGTCATGTAGAATATGGTCATGTAGAATATGGTCATGTAGAATATGGTCATGTAGAATATGTAGAATATGGTCATGTAGAATATGGTCATGCAGAATATGGTCATGTAGAATATGGTCATGTAGAATATGGTCATGTAGAATATGTAGAATATGGTCATGTAGAATATGGTCATGCAGAATATGGTCATGCAGAATATGGTCATGCAGAATATGGTCATGTAGAATAAGGTCATGTAGAATATGGTCATGTAGAATATGGTCATGTAGAATATGGTCATGTAGAATATGGTCATGTAGAATATGGTCATGTAGAATAAGGTCATGTAGAATATGGTCATGTAGAATATGGTCATGTAGAATAAGGTCATGTAGAATATGGTCATGTAGAACAAGGCATTAACAAGTGTTTTATAATGACTAATAAAGAGCCAATATGCTGCTAATATGCACGTTCATTAACAAATAGTTGATGGTTAATTTGTGTACATTAATATAAAGTGTTACCGAAAAAATATAGTAAAATCAAATAAAGCAGAATTGAAATAGAATGGAATAAAATATAAAATATGTGCACTAAAAAAACCGATTTGTCAACATAGCCACTTGCAGCAGATCATATTTTATATTTTCGCGGGCTTTGTTCCTGTTTACGTCTCGTTGCCATGGAGACGGTTCTGAAACCTCGTTGTGGTCGTGCCAGCTCGGCTGCCCAGCTCCTGCAGAGGCTCACTTCCTGTTCACACTTCACTCTTCTTTTGAAATGAGCCATCACTAACGATCATTTGAGTCACAGTTTCATCAGCGGAGCGACCGAGGAGGAAACACAAGATAACAGAGCACACTTTAAAAACAACGTCCTCTCAAGGTGCTCCACAGGCTACAAGGAGACAATAACAAGACAAGTCAAAAAGATATCTAAGGAGCATATTCAATAACATATGGTAATATAAAAAAATAAGGGAAAAAAAGGTTAAGAGCATAAAATATCAAATTATTTATTAGTAACCTTTATAACCTTTATAAAATAGTTGACCTCCACCTAAGAGTATTACAATATTTGTCTTAGTGTATTCAGAATTGTTTTTAATTAAATATAATTTGACTTTTTTCCAAAGTATTATGACTTTATTTCTTGAAATTTTACAATATTTCCCTCAAAGTATTATAACTTGTTTTCATGAAATATTCCGTTGTATTTACCTCTACATGTTAACAACACTTGAAGCTCACTTCTGATTGGTCCTGAGGGTCTCCATGCAACATGCACTGACAACAAGACCCTAAACACCAACAGTCCCTCTCTGAGGCACTAGGTGGCGCTGTGAGGCCCTCTGTGTGGGAACAGCTGCTGAATAATGAGTGAGTCGGTTAGAAACACAGAGAACCTGTTAAACCCTGTTCTCCAGGTCTCAGGCTCCAAAAGGACATTCCCAGAACAAAGGACCATATCTTCTAAAAGGGTTCAATTAATAATCTTTCCCCTCAAAGTAATGATAAACCTGTGAGTTGGATTTAGAAAAGTCAGAATCAATACGGATGTTTTTTATTTAAAGAAAATTCAGATTGAACATAGTAAACAACTGTAAATGATATAGTGTCCGTCCAAAGATTATTTTGTACTTATAGTGAAAACTACCCTTGGATGATGGTAAGGTAGACTAAAAGCTTTAGGAATCCAAATACAACAGATAAGAAGTACCCTGAATCAAGATCGATGTAAAACAAGTGATATTTGACCTTTTTAGAGAGATTTAGAAAAAACACTCCACCTCTGAGGTGATTTGGGTGGACATGGGGGTTTTTACCGTTTCTCTGGAACCCATTGGTCGATTTTGGTGATTGACATCTCTTTCTGACCGTTAGAGCCAATAGAATCGAAGGGGAATCTCCACACACACACACATGGTAAAGCAAAAAGGTGGGGGCTATGCGCACGTAGTTTTGCATCAGAGTGGAACTATCTCTCGCTCTGACATCTGGAAACGGAGAAGCAGGTTTATTTCTTATGGATTATCAGAAATCATTCAAAGGGACACAGACACATTGGATTAACCTATGAGGTAAGACCTACCTAGCGCCACATGTTTGATGTCTCTTTTTGTTAATATTGTCGCGAGTTCTTATCATGGAGTGATGACGTATGTACCGATCGATTCTGTGTCTTCTCTCGATGCTAATCGATGGGTTGGACGTGCAGTTACGATAAGTAATAAGGCTGTTATGAGGGAGTTTCTGTGCAAATTGCCGTTAGCATTTTTCCGCTTTTGGCTAATTCAGAGGCTCAGCGCTAGCTTTGTGGGTTTTTTTGCAAAAAAAAAAAAAAAAAGCTCAGTTGGCTGAGTTTGTTCCCGTTACGATATAAAACATTCTTAGTTTATTAAATATTAAGAAGCCCTCAGACGCTGTTTCCTGCAGACGATGCGTTTTTCCGCCCGCCGGCGAGGGGTGGGGTCTAAGCTAAAAGACACGCAAAGAGATGCTGTGTGGCTATCATGCAGAACCAGACATGATGATCTTTAATACTGCAGGGGGGGGGGGGGGGTCTACCTGCAGAGCGGCAGCCTGTGGCCGTTTCTCAATGTGGAGGAGACTTGCTTGGTAGCACGTATGCTGGGCATTTAAACAGTGATTCGGCGCCACTCGATGAAGTAGTGGCTCTGAGCAGCTTTACTCACCAGAGTTTCTGACAGGAAGTGGTTCTGGTGTGGCGTCACAGCTGGAGGACGTTAAGGTGCAGCTTCCTGTCATCAAAGCGTCCCTCTGATTCTGTCCAATGAGAGGAGGCGTTGAGAGAGAAAGGTGATGGCAGTATTTGAATTTAGACCTCGAGCAGAAACTTTATTCTTCAGTTCTCTTTTCGTTCCTCTTAATGAAGGAGAGACAAAGACACTCCCTGTAAACTCTCTTCGTCGTCCAAAAGAGAAGAGTAGAAGGTATAAACCATCTGTCCATTAAAGCCCTGCTGAAGGGCCAGTTGATTATTCATCATCAATCCTTGAATAGGACCTTCTCCAGAGTTTCTCTGACCTGACGTTTAAAAACAGAACCTGATGAAACCCAGAAATCAAGATGAGGACCAGCCTGCAGCCTGACAGGCCCTCTGGTGGCTCAGTGGGTCGGGTACTGGTGAGCGCGCACAAGAAGCGTGCATGAGGAGTGTGCATGAGGAGCGTGCATGAGGAGTGTGTGCTGTGGTTTAATGATGGGTTTGGCTGCGTGTCAGACAGGAAGTGGACACACACGCCTCTCAGAGCGGTAAACCCTCCATCGACACTCCGACACATTAAAGCTCATTAATGTGAAATACTTCCAGGAAGGGAAGAGGAAGAGAAGCGTCGTCTACTTCCTGTCTGATGATCACAAGAGAGGAAACATTAGGGGCTGGGGGGGGGGGGGGGGGGCAGCAATCAGCAGATACTCTACAGAAGCTCTAGATCTGTCCCAGTGTCTGGGATCCAGTCAGAGTGTGTCTCTCCTCCTTATAGGAGACATCATAACTCCAGGAGTAACACTGCAGTGAGACAGAGGCTCTTGTTTTTAGACAAAGCATCATCTTGTTCAGTCAAACATCTCACTTTGAGTCGTATCTCAGATGAAACTCATATTCTTTACATATTTATTAGGAAGTCACCAACTAACATCAGAACACAGAAAACCTTTGAGGCTTATTTTGAAACACAACATTTCCTGGTTCTGGTGAGATATAGTTCAAAATGAGTTCTGCTGATTACAAGATGTGATTTATCTAAATATCCCTTCTTACTTCTAGAGATCTCACCAAGCTGATGTTCACTTGTTCTATTGGCAGATCACCAAGCTGATGTTCACTTGTTCTATTGGCAGATCACCAAGCTGATGTTCACTTGTTCTATTGGCAGATCACCAAGCTGATGTTCACTTGTTCTATTGGCAGATCACCAAGCTGATGTTCACTTGTTCTATTGGCAGATCACCAAGCTGATGTTCACTTGTTCTATTGGCAGATCACCAAGCTGATGTTCACTTGTTCTATTGGCAGATCACCAAGCTGATGTTCACTTGTTCTATTGGCAGATCACCAAGCTGATGTTCACTTGTTCTATTGGCAGATGTTTGGACTGGTCTCAAGTGGAGACAGCTCATTATTGTTGAACTTGTTTTGGAGCAGCTTTGTTCCAGTGTATCTTCTACTGGATTATTAGTTTATCTCACAGGACGTGAAATAAAACAAAAATAGATCAAAGCAGATTCAAAATGTGTCCGCAGCAATAAATAAATAAGTGGAACATTATTTCTTAAAAATAGATCTATGAGAATCAAAGTATATAAATCTAATACAAAGGGGAATGTAACGGTGTTTCGTCTTTAAATCCTGTTTTTATTTGAATGTATTCTTGTTGTTTTATGGAACAAAAGTAAAAACACTGTGGATATAAATTCTGTTCCAGTAAAAAGAAATCTGTAATTATTTTAAAAGCTTTTGACTTTTGAGCAATTCAGTTCTAGGGGAAAAGGTGACTATTCAAAACTGAACATGTCTATTTGTGAATCTTTATAAATGTGTGTGTGGGGTCTAACAGCTGTCAGCGGCAGAGGGGCTTCAGAGACAGCTGACTGACAGAGGGGGGGGGACCCTCAGCTATATCTTACAACCCCCCCTCTTAGTGACAGCGTGAGGACATCAAGTAATACTCAGGTGATCTCAGGACACACAATACCTCTGGGAATACTAGATAGAATACTGCAGGTACTGTAGTACTACAGATAGTACAGCAGATAGTACTTTAGGTAGTACTACATGTACTCTGTTGGGGGGAAGGGGGGGGGGGGGGTCACCTGGGAGAGATCGAGGCTCTGTGTGAGAGCTGCTTCACTTTCCCTCTGACAGGAAGACAATAATCCTGCAGTAATTGACTGTCTTTGAACACAACACGTGTTGGTGGTGCTTCCTGCTGTGCAGAGTGCGTCACTTCAGGGCTATGGAGCAAAGCAGAGGAAGAGAAGAACACACTTAAGACTCTCAACAAAACACTTAGAGAAAATATTATAAAGAGGAAATAATTACGATTTAAAACTCGAATCAAAAAGTCGAATTAGTTTGAAGGAAATACAGAATCTCTCCGAATAGGAGCAGTGCAATCTGCATTTGATGAGCAATCATCTACTGGATGTTAGACTCATCATAAAGTCATTTTCCTGCAGAAACATATTTATTTTAACATTTAAAAACATTTCTGCATAAATTACTTTCCAACAATAAACAGAAAAAGTATTACGTTGGTGTATTTGAATGCTAAAGTTCTCATTGTATTCACGACTCGTTCAGATAAGCACACATGCCTGTCAGTGAGTGAAGGGTTAATGCTTTCAGAGCAGAGCTAATATGAAACGCTCTGAGCATCAGATCCAAAACTCTCTCGTTGCTCGCAGCGTTTCAAACGGAGTGACTTTGAACCTTTTTGACACAAAGAGACAGAAAGAGCTTTTTATAGAGAGGCTTTTAGGGGGGGGGGGGGGGGGCCGTCAAAGCTTCATTCATCCTCTATTCTCCTAATGCTGAGTATCCAGGAGCATCTGAGGGTCTCGAGAGGCCGTGCAGAACATCTGTGTGTGTGTGTGTGTGTGTGTGTGTGTGTGTGTGTGTGTGTGTGTGTGTGTGTGTGTGTGTGTGTGTGTGTTTAAATCTACTAAAAACCGGCTGAATACAAACATTTCATTTCAAATTTGATTACATTTTAAATAAATACATGAACAGCTGCAGGAAGTCATCTTTAAACTTGAAACCTATATTTTTAGGCCTTTCATGAATTTATTAGAATTTACATTATTTTATACACATTTTTTGTATTTAATTTGTATAATTGTGTTATTTTATCGTTAAGTAAAACAGTAGTTTAAAAAAAAAATTGTGTATCTTTTAATAATCACTTAATTCATTGCCTGTAAGTTGCACACATTTTATTTGATTAATTATTTATTTTATTGTGTTAAAGTTGAGATATTCTATTAATTGTAATTGTCTAACTGTTATAAATTAAGTTCAAATCATAGATTTATAAATGAAATAATAACACGGTTAATCATATTTTTATATATAATATGTTTCTGGTCCCTGTGCTCTTGATTCAATTAACTAGAAGTCAATTAAGAGACTGAAGCTCAGCGTGGAGTAAATATGAATAATTAATACTGTCAGTGACATCTAGCAGCTGCCACACACACACACACACACACACACACACACACACACACACACACACACACACACACACACACACACACACACACACACACTCTCTCTCTCTCAGCTGAGGATAATGCAGGCTGTGACATCACGGCTGCTGCTGCGCTCTGATTGGCTGCTGCTCAGCCTGTGATGCTGAGAGGCAGCTGAGCATCACACAGGCATGGCTCCACCGGGGGGGAAACACAGGAAGATGGAGGGCTCGTTCATGACCCGATCCGCTAGTGTGTGAGAGTGTGTGTGTCAGTGTGTGTGATAGAGAGAGCGTGTGTCAGGGAGGAGGGGGAGTCAGATCTGTTTTGCTTCCTGCTGGAGAGAGATTTCCAGTTTTCCCTCAGTGGATTTTCATCCTCACACGTATATAAATCTGTGTGTCGCTGGTCCTCATGAGAGGCGGGGGTGTCTGTGTGAGAGAGAGTGTGTGTGTGGGGGTGGGCGATGGATCAGCGTAAGGACGGCAGGAAGTCTTCTCTGAACCTGGTCTCCGGATTCTTCCAGTATCTGAGGGGTAAGTAGGGCAGCGAGTGAGGAGATGCTAACAGAGGGTTCACCTTCACAACAAACAGCTGAGAGACAGTGTGTGTGTGTGTGTGCTCCAGTACCACAGTGTCATGCTGCACAAACAGCTGTGTGTGTGTGTGTGTGTGTGTGTGTGTGTTGTTTTGTGTGCTATGCTTCGGTGGGCTTCCCCTGTGCCTCAGTGATGAAGCGTTTGTCCGAGGGTTAGCTGCTCGTCTCTGCTGCCTGTTTCCTCCATCACGTGACGGTGTGTTGCTGTGTGTGTGTGTGTGTGTGTGCGTGTGTGTGTGTGTGTGTGTGTGTGTGTGTGGGGGGGGGTTGAAAATGGCTCCCATGCAGCAGCAGCTGACCAGCGTGAGAGCTGCAGCAGAAATCAAGTGTTTGTTAAAACTGTTGCATAATGCATGAAGCTGTGTGGCTGAATGTATTAACAGAGCAACAAAAGAGATTCGATCTCCTTGTGTGACCTCTTTAAGACATGCATCAGTTATTAGAGAAGAAGCAACATCAGTGTGTGTGTCTCTACTTTAAAGAGTTCTCTCCTGCTGATGTTCAGGTGTATTTCAGTATGTAGTGTCTCTACTTTAAAGAGTCCTCTCCTGTTGATGTTCAGGTGTATATCAGTATGTAGTGTCTCTACTTTAAAGAGTCCTCTCCTGCTGATGTTCAGGTGTATATCAGTATGTAGTGTCTCTACTTTAAAGAGTCCTCTCCTGCTGATGTTCAGGTGTATATCAGTATATAGTGTCTCTACTTTAAAGAGTCCTCTCCTGCTGATGTTCAGGTGTATATCAGTATGTAGTGTCTCTACTTTAAAGAGTCCTCTCCTGCTGATGTTCAGGTGTATATCAGTATGTAGTGTTTCTACTTTAAAGAGTCCTCTCCTGCTCATGTTCAGGTGTATATCAGTATGTAGTGTCTCTACTTTAAAGAGTCCTCTCCTGCTGATGTTCAGGTGTATATCAGTATGTAGTGTCTCTACTTTAAAGAGTCCTCTCCTGCTGATGTTCAGGTGTATATCAGTATGTAGTGTCTCTACTTTAAAGAGTCCTCTCCTGCTGATGTTCAGGTGTATATCAGTATGTAGTGTCTCTACTTTAAAGAGTCCTCTCCTGCTGATGTTCAGGTGTATATCAGTATTTAGTGTCTCTACTTTAAAGAGTCCTCTCCTGCTGATGTTCAGGTGTATATCAGTATGTAGTGTCTCTACTTTAAAGAGTCCTCTCCTGCTGATGTTCAGGTGTATATCAGTATGTAGTGTCTCTACTTTAAAGAGTCCTCTCCTGCTGATGTTCAGGTGTATATCAGTATGTAGTGTCTCTACTTTAAAGAGTCCTCTCCTGCTAATGTTCAGGTGTATATCAGTATGTAGTGTCTCTACTTTAAAGAGTCCTCCCCTGCTGATGTTCAGGTGTATATCAGTATGTAGTGTCTCTACTTTAAAGAGTCCTCTCCTGCTGATGTTCAGGTGTATATCAGTATATAGTGTCTCTACTTTAAAGAGTCCTCTCCTGCTGATGTTCAGGTGTATATCAGTATGTAGTGTCTCTACTTTAAAGAGTCCTCTCCTGCTAATGTTCAGGTGTATATCAGTATGTAGTGTCTCTACTTTAAAGAGTCCTCTGATTGAGTTTGTTTCCTCTCAAACTGAAGCAGCCTCTCTCGTCTGCTCTCTCTCTTCCAGACGAGCAGGAGGCAGTGCAGAAGAGGACCTTCACCAAATGGATCAACTCTCACTTAGCCAAGGTAAGAGTTTAATAACAATAATAATAATAATAACAATGAATGGATAGTATTTACATGGAGAGTTAACACACACGTTCATGTTGACCCTTATTTAACGGGCCGGTGCAGCTCAGAGTGCTTCACAGATCACAGGTAATGGGCAAGAACAAAAGAGTGGTCCTTCAACAATTCAATAATAAAAACATTTAAATAACAATAAAAGATAAGAAAATATCCCAACTTGCATGGAATACATTAAGTGATTAATAAGAGATACACAATTATACACACACACACACACGCACGCACGCACGCACGCATGCACACACACACACACACACACACACACACACACACACACACAGTCACTGCTCGTCAGTAGTAATGGCTGCACGGGGTAATTCAATGTATCCACTTAACTGGAAGTAATGACACCATTGACGTGTTTCTCCGAGGGGAAGCCCGCTAAGTGAATAGTTACGTGGTGCTGCTGCTGTGGGTTAGGAAACACCGTCAACATCTGAGCTGCTCCGCCTCAAAGAAACAGATCCCAGAGCAGTGCGTCTCAACAGCTGATCCATTAAGCCCTAAGACCATTTCATGACCCAGCACTGAGTCATGAAACCCTGGCATGAGTCTGCAGTATGAGTCCAAGACAGTCTGAGATGAGTCTGCAGTATGAGTCCAAGTGAGTCTGAGATGAGTCTGCATTATGAGTCCAAGTGAGTCTGAGATGAGTCTGCATTATGAGTCCAAGTGAGTCTGAGATGAGTCTGCCTTATGAGTCCAAGTGAGTCTGAGATGAGTCTGCCTTATGAGTCCAAGTGAGTCTGAGATCAGTCAGCATTATGAGTCCAAGTGAGTCTGAGATCAGTCAGCATTATGAGTCTGAGATGAGTCTGCATTATGAGTCCAAGTGAGTCTGAGATGAGTCTGCAGTGTGAGTCTGAGATGAGTCAGCATTATGAGTCCAAGTGAGTCTGAGATGAGTCCAAGTGAGTCTGAGATGAGTCTGCAGTATGAGTCCAAGTGAGTCTGAGATGAGTCTGCATTATGAGTCCAAGTGAGTCTGAGATGAGTCTGCATTATGAGTCCAAGTGAGTCTGAGATGAGTCTGCATTATGAGTCCAAGTGAGTCTGAGATCAGTCTGAGATGACTCAGCATTATGAGTCTGAGATGAGTCTGCATTATGAGTCCAAGTGAGTCTGA
The DNA here is from genome assembly GCF_949606895.1 of Notothenia rossii. Lineage (NCBI taxonomy): Eukaryota > Metazoa > Chordata > Actinopteri > Perciformes > Nototheniidae > Notothenia > Notothenia rossii. The sequence goes on along the minus strand of NC_136905.1, from coordinate 85,357,807 downwards.
GATGAGTCTGCAGTATGAGTCCAAGTGAGTCTGAGATGAGTCAGCATTATGAGTCCAAGTGAGTCTGAGATGAGTCTGCATTATGAGTCCAAGTGAGTCTGAGATGAGTCTGCCTTATGAGTCCAAGTGAGTCTGAGATGAGTCTGCCTTATGAGTCCAAGTGAGTCTGAGATCAGTCAGCATTATGAGTCTGAGATGAGTCTGCATTATGAGTCCAAGTGAGTCTGAGATGAGTCTGCCTTATGAGTCCAAGTGAGTCTGAGATGAGTCTGCATTATGAGTCCAAGTGAGTCTGAGATGAGTCTGCAGTATGAGTCCAAGTGAGTCTGAGATGAGTCTGCCTTATGAGTCCAAGTGAGTCTGAGATGAGTCAGCATTATGAGTCCAAGTGAGTCTGAGATGAGTCAGCATTATGAGTCTGAGATGAGTCTGCATTATGAGTCCAAGTGAGTCTGAGATGAGTCTGCAGTATGAGTCCAAGTGAGTCTGAGATGAGTCAGCATTATGAGTCCAAGTGAGTCTGAGATGAGTCTGCAGTATGAGTCCAAGTGAGTCTGAGATGAGTCTGCAGTATGAGTCCAAGTGAGTCTGAGATGAGTCTGCATTATGAGTCCAAGTGAGTCTGAGATGAGTCTGCAGTATGAGTCCAAGTGAGTCTGAGATGAGTCTGCAGTATGAGTCCAAGTGAGTCTGAGATGACTCAGCATTATGAGTCTGAGATGAGTCTGCATTATGAGTCCAAGTGAGTCTGAGATGAGTCTGCAGTATGAGTCCAAGTGAGTCTGAGATGAGTCTGCATTATGAGTCCAAGTGAGTCTGAGATGAGTCAGCATTATGAGTAGTAGAACCTTTATTTATTCAGGAAAATCAATTAAGAACAAATTCTTATTTTCAATGATGACCTGCCAGGAGGCAAAGGCTTCCTGAGGGGATGGGGTTTGGGAGGGAAATAAATCAAAAGACAGACTCCGGGCCCTACAGAACCCAGGAGACAACACACACACATGGAGCAAAGACGACAGGCATAGCAGTTAAACATATACAAACTCATATTGCTGTGTTTCAACCAGTCATTAAAATCAGCATCAGGCAAAGCAGCTGCTGTGTGTACCAGGGTGTCTGTAATAGTGACATTGAAGGTGCGGGGGGAGACAAAGGACCTTCCAGCTATCTGCTGCTGCAAACTGAAAGGCGGAGCGGCCAAAGGATGTATGGGCTTTGGGGGTCTTTAGCAGCATGCTTGTAGCTGACCTGGTGTTGTGCGTCGGGGCTGGGCGGAGTAGCAGTAATTGTGTGAAGTAGAAGGGGGTGAGGCCGAGGAGTGTTTTGTAAACAAACATCAGCCAGTGGTGTGTCCTGGTCTCAAGAGAGGGCCAGTTAGCCAGAGAGTACAGGTCACAGTGGTGTGTCCTGGTCTCAAGAGAGGGCCAGAGAGTACAGGTCACAGTGGTGTGTCCTGGTCTCAAGAGAGGGCCAGAGAGTACAGGTCACTGTGGTGTGTCCTGTTGGGGCGTTGGTGGCGGAGCGGATGGCGGAGTGATACAGAACGTCTAAATGATCGAGAGCTCCAAAATCCAAAATCCAAGGTATTTATAAGATTGAACTATTTCGAGGTCCCGGCCATCGACGGTCACAATAGTGCCAGTTTGGGAGGCGCCACTACGGCCAAACCACATGATCTTGGTTTTAGTGGTGTTCAGGACCAGGCTGAGGGCAGAGAGATGTCCTGTCCTGAAGAGTTTTCAGGACAGTATCTGGGGAAGGGCCAGCAGTGTACAGAATCGTGTCGTCGGCATATAGGTAGATAGAGGAGTTGCCCACTGATTTCTCCATGTCATTGATGTATATTGAGAATAGGATGGGTGCTAGGATAGAGCCTTGTGGTACTCCCTTAGAGATGGATAGGGGCTGTGTCTTCAGATTTTCAGATTTTACACACTGGGTGCGCATGGACAGGTAGCTTTCAAACCAGGCTATCGATTGGTTAGTGACACCAATGCATCTAAGCTTTCCCAGAAGCATTTGGTGATCTACAGCAGTGGTTCTCCAACTTTTTTCAATAATGTACCCCCTTTGAAAAAAAAATTCAGCCAAGTACCCCCGATCAGCGCAAAAAAAATTATTAGGGAAAAAATGCACATATAAAGAGCTACAGCGCTGCACCATCAGTCTGATTTATCAAAACAACAACATAAGAAACACTTTAATGCTGCATTTCAAATGTTTACAATCTATCACTAAATTCATGGCAAACCAATTTTAACATCATGCAATAACACTAAGACGACATTAGCTGCATTGAACTGATCTTTTTAATAAGTGGTTCTTACAATGTAGTGAGACACATGTGCTTGAGCTTCACTGAGGACCTTTGTCACTCTGACAGGGAGGCACCTGCAGTTATTACACTTTGCCTTTTGAAATGTGTGTAACTCTGTTCATATAAAACCCACACTGCTCAAACTTCCTTACTTTTCCTAAAATTTGTATATTTATTTATTTATTTTGGAGCTTGGGGAATGAAGATAAACAAATATATGAGCATGTTATGAGCATGGGATTTTGACCCCTCATATAAACATATGCATAATGCTGCGCTGTACTTTGCAGCCACAAGCCGTTGCCAAGCAACGCTTATTGTTTAGGTCCTTTGATAAGCAGGCAGTCATATCATTAACTAGAACTAGCTAGATCTGATAGATTTGGACATAAACGCGAGTGAAGTGTAACCGGACGCGAGTGAGAGATCAGAGATCAGAGATCAGATCAGCTGCTGCTGACGGAGAACACGCAGCTCTGCATGATCAGCTCCGCCGCTAAGACGGACCGTTGAACCGAGCAAAACACACTAAGAGTTAGACCTAACACACTTAGCTAGTTCCTCTACTCTGGAACTAGCTAAACTAGTTATACATATATGTATTCTTTACTGTCGGGTCACTCATTACAGGTTCAGCGAGCAGCACGAGACTGACGGGCTGTCAGGAGAGGGAGAGGAAAAGAGAGCACCCCGTTTATTGTTCCCATTTTATTATCCAGAGTTACTGTAAACCTTTGAAGAAATTAGTTCATCTACTATTAGTAGTTTGTTTCAATGCATTAATTACGTTTTTGTTTTCATTAACATAAAATAAATCTCACGTACCCCCTGCAGTACTCCAACGTACCCCTAGGGGTCCGCGTACCCCCATTTGAGAACCACTGATCTACAGTGTGGAAGGCTTTGGCAAGGTCGATGAAAATGGCAGCAAGTGAGTCTGAGATGAGTCAGCAAAACTACACCCTAACATGAGTCAGCATGTCCTCACTTCCTGTCCCCTGGTCTCTCTTCAATCATCTCTGAATGTGTTTTGGTGGTAACTCTGAATCAGGTCTGTGTTTGACTGAAGCTGTAGAGAGCAGAGGATGAGACCCTCCTTCCTGAACGATGCACTACGCTATTCTAACTCAGCACCAGTGGAAAGCCTCTTTCTGCAGCTCTGCCTCATCCTCTGGAAACACAGCCAAGGCGACGTCACAGCGTACTCTTTTAGCTCTGTAGTTTCTGGATCTGGGGGAGAGTTGAGACTCCCTGCTGAGAGCAGTCGCAGTGACCCTAAACCATCAACATACGTTTCATAAAGACAGTCGGCTGTCACTGATGTTGAGGAAGAGTTAGAAACATGTGAAGGTCTCACTGCTGCCCTGGTGGAGAGAGACCGTGTTTACACTGAGCTTCATACACTACTGTGTGTGTGTGTGTGTGTGTGTGTGTGTGTGTGTGTGTGTGTGTGTGTGTGTGTGTGTGTGTGTGTGTGTGTGTGTGTGTGTGTGTGTGTGTGTGTGTGTGTGTGTGTGTGTGTGTGTGTGTGTGTGTGTGTGTGTGTGTGTGTGTGTGTGTGTGTGTGTGTGTGTGTGTGTGTGTGTGTGTGTGTGTGTGTGTGTGTGTGTGTGTGGCCTGGCAGTGAGGCAGTGTGCAGATGGAGAGCAGGAGGGTTAGGACATTTCTCTGCAGGCATTGTCTGCCTTCAACACACACACACACACACACACACACACACACACACACACACACACACACACACACACACACACACACACACACACACACACACACACACACACACACACACACACACACACACACACACACACACACACACACACACACACACACAGGTCTCTGTATTCCTGATGGTACACTGAGAGAATGAGCTCATAGTGCTGCTGGTCACCATAAGCTAAACCGTCTGTATACTGCACTACATTTGTATAATGTAAGCTTTGTTGATACTTTGCCTGCGGGAATACGAAAAAAAATAGTTAGATATACTGAATATTATTTGATTCACTGGTTCCATCCTGGCCACCCCACTGAACATGTCCTGGCCACCCCACTGAACATGTCCTGGCCACCCCACTGAACATGTCCTGGCCACCCCACTGCTCACATCCCAGTACATGTCATAACCGTGCCGTACTTTCAGTGGTAAACAAACATTATTTTACACATCATATACATGTATGACCGTCAGGTGATGTGTGGACTGATTGAAAATAAGTGCTGAGTCATCTTTAATGTCTGATGACTCAGCAAAGCCTCGGGTCCTGGACTTCTCACAGAGTTTCAGAGAGGCTGATTGTCTCCAATGAGTTCAAGTTGTTCTGACCCTTTATGAGAATCCCACAGGCTGCTCTATTAACTCTTCATTCATCATTAATATACCAACAGGACCAACGGATCATTATCAGATCTAAAGGCCTCTCATCACAGATCCATTCGAACATCAACACAGACTCATATTTAGGAGACAAGGAAATGAACAACAACCTTTAATGTCCATTTGATCTGGAGTTTACTCTGTATTTAGTTTTTAGAATTGACTCGTGTTTAAATCAGGGCTTCAGTGTGATCACCGTATCAAAGCTAAAATGCTGAGTGCGGTCCTGTTCCTGTGAGAGTGTGTGTTATCTCAGTGTGTGTGTGTGTTATCTCAGTGTATGCTCCCTGCAGTGTGCGTGTGTCTCTGTGTGTGTGTGTGTGTGTGTGTGTGTGTGTGTGTGTGTGTGTGTGTGTGTGTGTGTGTGTGTGTGTGTGTGTGTGTGTGTGTGTGTGTGTGTGTGTGTGTTTGTGTGTGTGTGTGTGTGTTATCTCAGTGTATGCTCCCTGCAGCGTGTGTCTCTGTGTGTGTGTCTCTATGTGTCTCTCTGTGTGTGTGTGTGTGTGTCTCTGTGTGTGCGTGTGTGTGTCTCTTCACTTCTTTCCACTGGTTTCACACTTTTCCCTTTAAAGAGGTTTCCTGTTGTTCCGTTTCCAGGGAGGGAGCCTCTCCACCCCACAGGGGAGATGTGCTCTGACCTGCAACAGCAACGTGTTCATGTAATCTCTCATTAACACCTGCGTTTTGTAATATATATCAATATATTTCCTATTTTAGAACTAAAAAAAGAAATGGACTTTTGGTCAGATCTCAGCTTTCTTTCTAAATGTGGCCCCAATCCTCTTCCCTATCAAAAACCTTATACATTGATTTAGTAACTAAAGGAACTCTCATTCATCATTAAGTTCATTCAATTCCAAAGCTGCAGAAGTGTGCTCGTAAGGAAGCGAGTCAATCAGCATGAAATGAACGAGTACATGAGTAAAGAGCCTCTGAATGGTCGTTATGCCTCACACTAAAGGCGAGCCCTGCTCTGGGCTGGGATTCAAGAGAACACACAGGTATACGAAGGTGAGATTCTTGGAATAAGACGGTCTTTAGGGAGTTGATCAACATTACAGAGAGTGGAGCAGTCTGCAGCGAAGTACACATCTGGAGGTCCGCAGAGGGTCTCACTGTATTCACACCAAGAGGAGGTGTTCAAATAAGAAAACATACCATACTTAGGAGTCTGTTAAACAAACTGCAGGCTGGAGGAGAGACATCACGTCTACGTTACAGCAAAGAGATCCATTCATCACGACTCATAGTTCAGGGCATGTTCACTGCTGCCTGTCAGCCTGTCAGAAAGAGCTGGTGGAACACATGGTGTCCTTTCACTGCTCACAAAACATCCCATCACACTTTGAACAGACCCCATGTTCCGCCTCAGGGACAGGAGCCTGCAGCTTCCTCTCTGGAACATGTGGAGCTGCAGTGACCTGAAAGAGGCTGAAGCTCAGTCTGCTGGGTACACTGATGCTCGTTAGCACACTGACGCTCGTTAACACACACTGACGCTCGTTAGCACACTGACGATCGTTAACACACACTGACGCTCGTTAACACACACTGACGCTCGTTAGCACACTGACGCTCGTTAGCACACTGACGCTCGTTAGCACACTGACGATCGTTAACACACACTGACGCTCGTTAATAGACACTGACGCTCGTTAACACACACACTGACGCTCGTTAACACACACACTGACGCTCGTTAGCACACTGACACACACTGACGCTCGTTAACACACACTGACGCTCGTTAACACACACTGACGCTGACGCTCGTTAACACACACTGAAGCTCGTTAACACACACACTAACGCTCGTTAGCACACTGACACTCGTTAACACACACTGAAGCTCGTTAACACACACACTAACGCTCGTTAGCACACACACTGAAGCTCGTTAACACACACACTGACGCTCATTAGCACACTGACACTCGTTAACACACACTGAAGCTCGTTAACACACACACACACTAACGCTCGTTAGCACACTGACACTCGTTAACACACACTGAAGCTCGTTAACACACACACTAACGCTCGTTAGCACACTGACACTCGTTAACACACACTGAAGCTCGTTAACACACACACTAACGCTCGTTAGCACACTGACACTCGTTAGCACACACTCACGCTCGTTAACACACGCTGACGCTCGTTAACACACACTGACGCTCGTTAACACACACTGACGCTGACACTCGTTAACACACACTGACGCTCGTTAACACACACTGACGCTGACACTCGTTAACACACTGATGCTCGTTAACACACACTGACGCTCGCTAACACACACTGACGCTCGTTAACACACACTGACGCTGACACTCGTTAACACACACTGACGCTCGTTAACACACACTGACGCTGACACTCGTTAACACACACTGAAGGTCGTTAACACACACTGAAGCTCGCTAACACACTGACGCTCGTTAACACACACTGACGCTCTCTAACACACTGACGCTCGTTAACACACACTGACGCTCTCTAACACACTGACGCTCGTTAACACACACTGACGCTCGTTAACACACTGACGCTCGTTAACACACTGACGCTCGTTAGCACACTGACGCTCGTTATCAAACACTGACAATGACACTCGTTAACACACACTGAAGCTCGCTAACACACTGACGCTCGTTAGCACACACTGACGCTCTCTAACACACTGACGCTTGTTAACACACACTGACGCTCTCTAACACACTGACGCTCGTTAACACACACTGACGCTCTCTAACACACTGACGCTCGTTAACACACTGATGCTCGTTAACACACTAACGCTCGCTAACACACACTGACGCTCGTTAACACACTGACGCTCATTAACACACTGACGCTCGTTAGCACACTGACGCTCGTTAACACACACTGACGATGACACTCGTTAACACACACTGAAGGTCGTTAACACACACTGAAGCTCGCTAACACACTGACGCTCGTTAACACACACTGACGCTCGCTAACACACACTGACGCTCGTTAACACACTGACGCTCGTTAACACACACTGACGCTCGTTAACACACTGACGCTCGTTAACACACTGACGCTCGCTAACACACACTGACGCTCGTTAACACACTGACGCTCGTTAACACACTGACGCTCGCTAACACACACTGACGCTCGTTAACACACTGACGCTCGTTAACACACTGATGCTCGTTAACACACACTGACGCTCGTTAACACACACTGACGCTCGTTAACACACTGACGCTCGTTAACACACTGACGCTCGTTAGCACACTGACGCTCGTTATCAAACACTGACAATGACACTCGTTAACACACACTGAAGCTCGCTAACACACTGACGCTCGTTAACACACACTGACGCTCTCTAACACACTGACGCTTGTTAACACACACTGACGCTCTCTAACACACTGACGCTCGTTAACACACACTGACGCTCTCTAACACACTGACGCTCGTTAACACACTGATGCTCGTTAACACACTAACGCTCGCTAACACACACTGACGCTCGTTAACACACTGACGCTCATTAACACACTGACGCTCGTTAGCACACTGACGCTCGTTAACACACACTGACGATGACACTCGTTAACACACACTGAAGGTCGTTAACACACACTGAAGCTCGCTAACACACTGACGCTCGTTAACACACACTGACGCTCGCTAACACACACTGACGCTCGTTAACACACTGACGCTCGTTAACACACACTGACGCTCGTTAACACACTGACGCTCGTTAACACACTGACGCTCGTTAACACACTGACGCTCGTTAACACACTGACGCTCGCTAACACACACTGACGCTCGTTAACACACTGACGCTCGTTAACACACTGACGCTCGCTAACACACTGACGCTCGTTAACACACACTGACGCTCGTTAACACACACTGACGCTCGTTAACACACTGACGCTCGTTAACACACTGACGCTCGTTAACACACACTGACGCTCGTTAACACACTGACGCTCGTTAACACACTGATGCTCGTTAACACACACTGACGCTCGTTAACACACTGACGCTCGTTAACACACTGACGCTCGTTAACACACACTGACGCTCGCTAACACACACTGACGCTCGTTAACACACTGACGCTCGTTAACACACACTGACGCTCGTTAACACACTGACGCTCGTTAACACACTGACGCTCGTTAACACACTGACGCTCGCTAACACACACTGACGCTCGTTAACACACTGACGCTCGTTAACACACTGACGCTCGCTAACACACACTGACGCTCGTTAACACACACTGACGCTCGTTAACACACTGACGCTCGTTAACACACTGACGCTCGTTAACACACACTGACGCTCGTTAACACACTGACGCTCGTTAACACACTGATGCTCGTTAACACACACTGACGCTCGTTAACACACTGACGCTCGTTAACACACTGACGCTCGTTAACACACACTGACGCTCGTTAACACACTGACGCTCGTTAACACACTGATGCTCGTTAACACACACTGACGCTCGTTAACACACTGACGCTCGCTAACACACACTGACGCTCATGAACACACACTGACGCTCGTTAACACACCGACGCTCATTAACACACTGACGCTCGTTAACACACTGACGCTCATTAACACACCGACGCTCATTAACACACTGACGCTCGTTAACACACTGACGCTCGTTAACCCTTTGGAGTCGACCGTCACGCCGGCGTAATCAGATCACATGACCTGTTCAAGCCGGTGCCGCATAGAAACAACAGTCCGGACAACATTGCCGTGTGTTTTCTGTCGAAAGCACTGGCTTGAAACTACTCTGAACAAAAATATAAATGCAACACTTTTGTTTTTGCTCCCATTTTTCATGAGATGAACTCAAAGATCTAAAACATTTTCTATTTACACAAAATAACCATTTCTCTCAAATATTGTTCACAAATCTGGAAAAATCTGTGATAGTGAGCACTTCTCCTTTGCTGAGATAATCCATCCCACCTCACAGGTGTGGCATATCAAGATGCTGATTAGACAGCATGATTATTGCACAGGTGTGCCTTAGGGTGGCCACAACAAAAGGCCACTCTGAAACGTGCAGTTTTGCTTTATTGGGGGGGGGTCTGTGGGGGTCCGAAAACCAGTCAGTATCTGGTGTGATCACCATTTGCCTCACGCAGTGCAACACATCTCCTTCACATAGAGTTGATCAGGTTGTTGATTGTGGAATGTTGGTCCTCTCCTCTTCAATGGCTGTGCCAAGTTTCTGGATATTGGCAGGAACTGGAACACGCTGTCGTATACGCCGATCCAGAGCATCCCAAACATGCTCAATGGGTGACATTTTAGGGTTAGGGTTAAACCTGACTGGTGTTCGGACCCCCCCAGACCCCCCCAGTAAAGCAAAACTGCACGTTTCAGAGTGGCCTTTTATTGTGGCCAGCCTAAGGCACACCTGTGCAATAATCATGCTGTCTAATCAGCATCTTGATATGCCACACCTGTGAGGTGAAGAAAACAGAATCATATAAGTACATCAGGTTTCATAGAGCTAAAACATTTCAAGAGCTACTCAACACTTAACAAAGTCACGCTCGTTAACACACTGATGCTCGTTAACTCTCACGTGTCTGTGTGATGATGAGGAGGGGTTCACCGAGCAGAAACAGACCCAGGATCAGCAGCCTGTCTGAGGGTCTGTCCTCAGCTGCTGATCTGCATACCAACACCTCTCTCATTCAGAGAGGCTCTTACATCATAAGAGGAAATAGGCATGAAGAGGCTTTGAGTGGGATTCAAGTTCAATATGCATGACTTTAAGAACTTTAAGAACAGATATTGAGGTTTCTTAAGATGTTTTCTACCGGAAAATCTGAAATAATTGAAAAAACGCTGAATTTTATTTCTGAAAAACTGTCTGGAGGAAATATGAGAAATAAAAAAGCAAAAGGAGGAAATAGGTTTAACCTTTAGCTGCAACGTAGCAAGCACACCTGAGTGTGTGTGTGTGTGTGTGTGTGTGTGTGTGTGTGTGTGTGTGTGTGTGTGTGTGTGTGTGTGTGTGTGTGTGTGTGTGTGTGTGTGTGTGTGTGTGTGTGTGTGTGTGTGTGTGTGTGTGTGTGTGTGTGTGTGTGTGTGTGTGTGTGTGTGTGTGTGTGTGTGTGTGTGTGTGTGTGTGTGTGTATTCCTCATCCTCATGAGTCTCTTCTGACCTCCTGTGTTTCAGTACAAGCCGCCTCTGGAGGTGAACGACCTGTTCGAGGACATCAAGGATGGGGTGAAGCTTCTGGCTCTGCTGGAGGTTCTGTCCGGACAAAGACTGGTGAGGAAGGGGTCAAACTTTAGACACATCTGAGTCTCTCTGTGTTCTCCGGCTGCAGCTCTGAGGATACAGCGCAGTCACAGAGGGAGAGGTCACAGAGGGAGAGGTCACAGGGGGAGGTCACAGAGGGAGGTCACAGAGGGAGAGGTCACAGAGGGAGGTCACAGAGGGAGAGGTCACAGAGGGAGAGGTCACAGAGGGAGAGGTCACAGAGGGAGAGGTCACAGGGGGAGGTCACAGAGGGAGAGGTCACAGAGGGAGAGGTCACAGAGGGAGAGGTCACAGAGGGAGGTCACAGAGGGAGAGGTCACAGCACTTTGGTGCAGATTGTCCCACACATCATAAAGTGCTTATAGATTATTTGACAGAGTTGCTAAAGGGTGCTCTTGTACTTTATAGAGGCTGAAGCCTAGCCATGTCCCGAGTGTTGATCAGGAGAGAAAATGTTGAATCAGTTTTGATATCAAACAGCAGGATGCCAGATGCTGGATGTGTTTCAGGTGTGGCAGATTACTCCTCATCTTGCGTTGTTCCTTAGGATGTGATTACCTCTCATAAATCCAACAGCTGTCACAAAGTGCCGTTTAGTTTCTTTCAATATCACCAAGTCTTTCTCAAAAACCCACAACCACTCTCCTCTTTCCAACACCTCATCTATTTGAGGTTTGAGCCTCGGCTGTGCAGTAAACAATATGAATCACATCGTCATATATCTTATTCATAACGCATCACTTAGGAACGCATGTTCCAACGGTTTGCATGAAATCAAACCAGAGTAAGCTACTGTACACCTACACAGACACACACACACGCACACACACACACACACACACACGCATACGCACACACACACGCATACGCACACAAGCACACAAGCACACTTCTAGTGGGTGGAGGTGATGATGAAGAGGGACTATTTCTGTCCGAGTGTACGCCGGGCTGTAGGAACATCCTGCTCATGTTGCCTCTAACCAGCTCTCAGTGAAGTGTCCTCATAACGCTGGTTTGATGCTGTAATTGGTCCTCACAACGATATGAAAACAAGCTCACACACACAGATCTCACTGAGGCTGGATCCATCCTGTTTTACTGCTCAGGATTGAACTGATTCCCTCTTAAAGCAGCTTTGGGACTCACCAGTTAATTTACGCTTAATCCCCCGGGGCTCTTTAACTAGATCACTGAGCGACGAGTGGCCGGACTCCACCAAATAAAGCCGTTACGTCGACTGAATGGCCATGTTTTAAACCATGCTAACTTGATGTGTGTGTGTGTGTGTGTGTGTGTGTGTGTGTGTGTGCAGCCCCGTGAGCAGGGCCGTCAGCTGAAGAGGATCCACTGGGTCTCCAACATCGGCACAGCGCTCAAATTCCTGGAAGGCAGGAAGGTGAGAATCAGAATCACTTTGACATGGTTTTAATGGTTTGACCTAAATCTAACGTAGGAGCTGCAGCCCAACGCTGAAGCCTCTGTTCGGTGGTTTGACTCTTTGCTGACGATGTGTTTATAGAGACCGCTTGTGTTGTTGTTTCAGCGATGAATCGGTAGGCTTGTTGTCAGGTGGTACATTCCAATTATTGATCAGGTTTTGAGCGTCGTGAAAGTGAAGTCCGTTCAATATTTCATCAAATAACAAACAATTTTTTTCGGTTCACACTGGGCTTATTGTAACAATGTGATCACATGACTCCTTCTGATGTTACTGCAGATCTGCTGTAAGCTAGCTAGCTAACGTAGCATCATTTCAGATACTAACAAACACTTCCAGTTTTGAGACGACTAACTCTGAGACAGAGACAGGTAACATAAAGACACTTAACACAATGTCATCAAGGCATACTATTTAGATCAGGGGTTTCAAACTCAATTTCATCCCGGGCTATATTAAATAATGCATTACATTGTTGGCCCTGCATTGGATTATTATCAGTTCTGATAATATCTTCCTAAATAACTACGTCTGAAAGCAAAAGTCTAGGGCAAATAATTGAAAGTAAATATTCAACAATTACACCAATTGTATTGTATGTTATATTCTTTGCAAGCTCTTGCGGGCCACATAAAATTAGGTCGCGGGCCGGATTTGGCCCCCGGGCCTTGAGTTTGACAGCCCTGATTTAGATGAAGGGTGCAAAGGAGCTCAGTTGTGTTATGTTTAGATGCCCAGTGTGAGAAGCAGCAGGTATGTGAGTTTATGAACAGGACTAGATGACTCCGGTGTAAAGGTGTGTAGACTCACCTGTGCTGTGTCCTGTCTGCTGCAGTCTCTGTATCGAGGATCTCCGGTCAGTTTGCTCTCTCTCTCTGCATCTGATGTGTGCACGCATCGCTCTCTACTCTGACGCTGCACGCTGATGCATTTGAGCTCTGGTGACTGTGATGTGTCTTCTCTGATGCAAGGCCTGCAGTGCTTTGTCTTCACCTGTGGCTGTCTCTGCTTCCTGCTCCGGCTTCTGTATGACATCAAAGACTTTGATGAGTTTGAGCAAACAAAGAAAGCAGCTTGCGATATGTTTGAGACTGTGTGACACTTCTGACCTTGGTTATTCATGTTATGATCATGTGTGCATGTGTGCCGTTTCCATTTCTGACGTTATTCAAAGAAATTTGAATATCTTTTCTCATATTTTGATTTTTTTCACATATTTTGATTTTTTTCTAAGAATTTATTTATTTTTCAGATTTTTGCCATTTTTCTAACAATTCTGACTTTTTTCTAAGAATGTTGACTTATTTCTCATGTTTTGACTTTTCCAACCTTTTTCAGATTTCTGACGTTTTCCGTTAGATTTTGAGCAAACAAAGAAAGAAGCTTGCTCGTTTGGGACTGTGTGACACAGGGTGGATATTCAGGGGGGATATTCAGGGGGGATATTTAGGGTGGGTATTCAGAGTGGATATTCAGGGTGGGTATTCAGGGTGGGTATTCAGGGTGGATATTCAGGGTGGGTATTCAGGGTGGATATTCAGGGGGGATATTCAGGGTGGATATTCAGGGGGGATATTCAGGGGGGATATTCAGGGTGGATATTCAGGGGGGATATTCAGGGGGGATATTCAGGGTGGATATTCAGGGTGGGTATTCAGGGTGGGTATTCAGGGTGGGTATTCAGGGTGGATATTCAGGGTGGGTATTCAGGGTGGGTATTCAGGGTGGATATTCAGGGGGGATATTCAGGGGGGATATTCAGGGTGGATATTCAGGGTGGATATTCAGGGTGGGTATTCAGGGTGGGTATTCAGGGTGGGTATTCAGGGTGGATATTCAGGGTGGGTATTCAGGGTGGGTATTCAGGGTGGATATTCAGGGGGGATATTCAGGGTGGATATTCAGGGTGGATATTCAGAGTGGGTATTCAGGGTGGATATTCAGGGTGGATATTCAGGGTGGGTATTCAGGGTGGGTATTCAGGGTGGGTATTCAGGGTGGATATTCAGGGTGGGTATTCAGAGTGGGTATTCAGGGGGGATATTCAGGGTGGATATTCAGGGTGGATATTCAGGGTGGATATTCAGGGTGGATATTCAGGGGGGGTATTCAGAGTGGGTATTCAGGGTGGGTATTCAGGGTGGGTATTCAGGGTGGATATTCAGGGTGGATATTCAGGGTGGATATTCAGAGTGGATATTCAGGGGGGATATTCAGGGTGGGTATTCAGGGTGGGTATTCAGGGTGGGTATTCAGGGTGGATATTCAGAGTGGATATTCAGGGTGGATATTCAGAGTGGATATTCAGGGTGGATATTCAGGGTGGATATTCAGAGTGGATATTCAGGGTGGGTATTCAGAGTGGATATTCAGGGTGGGTATTCAGGGTGGATATTCAGGGTGGATATTCAGGGTGGATATTCAGGGTGGGTATTCAGGGTGGATATTCAGGGGGGATATTCAGGGTGGATATTCAGGGGGGATATTCAGGGTGGATATTCAGGGTGGATATTCAGGGTGGGTATTCAGGGTGGGTATTCAGGGGGGATATTCAGAGTGGATATTCAGGGGGGATATTCAGGGTGGATATTCAGGGGGGATATTCAGGGTGGATATTCAGGGTGGATATTCAGGGGGGATATTCAGGGGGGATATTCAGGGTGGATATTCAGGGTGGATATTCAGGGTGGATATTCAGGGGGGATATTCAGAGTGGATATTCAGGGTGGATATTCAGGGCTGATATTCAGGGTGGATATTCAGAGTGGGTATTCAGGGGGGATATTCAGGGTGGATATTCAGAGTGGATATTCAGAGTGGGTATTCAGGGGGGATATTCAGGGCTGATATTCAGGGTGGATATTCAGAGTGGGTATTCAGGGGGGATATTCAGGGTGGATATTCAGAGTGGATATTCAGAGTGGGTATTCAGGGGGGATATTCAGGGTGGATATTCAGAGTGGATATTCAGGGGGGATATTCAGGGTGGGTATTCAGGGGGGATATTCAGGGTGGATATTCAGAGTGGATATTCAGGGGGGATATTCAGGGTGGGTATTCAGGGGGGATATTCAGGGTGGATATTCAGGGGGGATATTCAGGGTGGGTATTCAGAGTGGGTATTCAGGGGGGATATTCAGGGTGGATATTCAGAGTGGATATTCAGGGGGGATATTCAGGGTGGATATTCAGGGTGGATATTCAGGGTGGATATTCAGGGGGGATATTCAGAGTGGATATTCAGGGTGGATATTCAGGGTGGATATTCAGGGTGGATATTCAGGGTGGATATTCAGGGGGGATATTCAGGGTGGATATTCAGGGTGGATATTCAGGGTGGATATTCAGGGGGGGTATTCAGGGGGGGTATTCAGAGTGGATATTCAGGGTGGATATTCAGGGTGGATATTCAGGGTGGATATTCAGGGGGGGTATTCAGGGGGGATATTCAGAGTGGATATTCAGGGCTGATATTCAGGGGGGGTATTCAGGGTGGGTATTCAGGGGGGGTATTCAGGGGGGGTATTCAGGGGGGGTATTCAGGGGGGGTATTCAGGGGGGGTATTCAGGGTGGATATGTTATAGTAATGTGTGCATCTGGTGAAGTTCCCAGAATGACCCTCTTTGTTTGTGTTTCAGATCAAACTGGTGAACATTCACGCGACCGACATCGCAGACGGACGCCCGTCCATCGTCCTCGGGCTGATATGGACCGTCATCCTCTACTTCCAGGTACAAACAGATCAAACAGATCAAACAGATCAAACAGATCAAACAGATCAAACAGATCAAACAGATCAAACAGATCTGAGTGAAACGGTTATTAGAAACTCTGAATACTGAGGGTTCAATCACTGAGCTTTTATTTAAACAAAGTGAATTTGATTTAAATTAAGATATAATAAAAGTATAAGCATCGAATTCAACTTCAAGAACAAAAAGTAAAATTACCAATTCTGTAAAAAAAATCTGCTGAAATTCTCGTTTTTTTTATTAACACTTTGAGAAAAAGTAAAAATTCGTACTGGGTTAGAGTTCTGGGAGAAACATCTGAGAAAAGTAAAAATCGTAAAATCTGAGAAAAAACCTAAACTCTTGGAAAAATGAACATTCTGAAAAAAGTCTCAATATGAGGAAAACACAATTCTTAGAAAAAAGTGAACAAATGAGAAAAAAATCTAAATATGAGAAAAACGTCAGAATTCAGAAAAAAGTAAATTTCTTCGAAAAAACCCCAAAACTTCTGTGAAAGATGTCTCCTGTTGCTGACCAGCTCTCCTCTCTCCTCTCTCCTCTCTCCTCTCTCCTCCTCTCTCCTCTCTCCTCTCTCCTCTCTCCTCCTCTCTCTTCCTCTCTCCTCCTCTCTCTTCCTCTCTCTTCCTCTCTCCTCTCTCCTCTCTCTTCCTCTCTCTTCCTCTCTCCTCCTCTCTCTTCCTCTCTCTTCCTCTCTCTTCCTCTCTCTTCCTCTCTCTTCCTCTCTCCTCCTCTCTCTTCCTCTCTCTTCCTCTCTCCTCTCTCCTCCTCTCTCTTCCTCTCTCTTCCTCTCTCCTCCTCTCTCTTCCTCTCTCTTCCTCTCTCCTCTCTCCTCTCTCTTCCTCTCTCCTCTCTCCTCTCCTCCTCTCTCTTCCTCTCTCCTCCTCTCTCTTCCTCTTCCTCTCTCCTCCTCTCTCTTCCTCTCTCCTCCTCTCTCCTCTCTCTTCCTCTCTCTTCCTCTCTCCTCCTCTCTCTTCCTCTCTCCTCCTCTCTCTTCCTCTCTCTTCCTCTCTCCTCTCTCCTCTCTCTTCCTCTCTCCTCTCTCCTCTCCTCCTCTCTCTTCCTCTCTCCTCCTCTCTCTTCCTCTTCCTCTCTCCTCCTCTCTCTTCCTCTCTCCTCCTCTCTCTTCCTCTCTCTTCCTCTCTCCTCTCTCCTCTCTCTTCCTCTCTCTTCCTCTCTCCTCCTCTCTCTTCCTCTCTCCTCCTCTCTCTTCCTCTCTCTTCCTCTCTCCTCTCTCCTCTCCTCCTCTCTCTTCCTCTCTCTTCCTCTCTCCTCCTCTCTCTTCCTCTCTCCTCTCTCCTCTCCTCCTCTCTCTTCCTCTCTCTTCCTCTCTCCTCCTCTCTCTTCCTCTCTCTTCCTCTCTCTTCCCCTCTCTTCCTCTCTCCTCTCTCCTCTCTCCTCCTCTCTCTTCCTCTCTCCTCTCTCCTCTCTCCTCTCTCCTCTCTCCTCTCTCCTCCTCTCTCCTCCTCTCTCCTCTCTCCCCCTCTCCTCAGATCGAGGAGCTGACCAGTAACCTGACCTCCCTGCAGCCCCTCTCCACCAGCAGTTCCTCAGTGGAGAGCAGTGAGGCCGGCAGCCCCCCACCCATGAAGAGGAAGGTGGTTCAGCGTTTCCAGGGCGGCGCCAAGAAGGCCCTGCTGAGATGGGTTCAGAGCACCGCCGCACAGTAAGAGACATTCACTGTGGGGTTCAACTGGAGGAGGGGTTAGAGGAGACATCAGAGGAGACATCAGAGGAGACATTAGAGGAGACATCAGAGGAGACATTAGAGGAGACATCTACTCACTGTGGGGTTCAACTTGAGGAGGGGTTAGAGGAGACATCAGAGGAGACATCAGAGGAGACATTAGAGGAGACATCAGAGGAGACATTAGAGGAGACATCTACTCACTGTGGGGTTCAACTGGAGGAGGGGTTAGAGGAGACATCAGAGGAGACATCAGAGGAGACATTAGAGGAGACATCTACTCACTGTGGGGTTATAGATATCAGAGGAGGTAACAGGGGAGATATGTGTGTGTGTCTCACAGTGACCTTCAGAACGTCCTCTGTGTGTCTCACAGTGACCTTCAGAACGTCTCTGTGTGTCTCACAGTGACCTTCAGAACGTCTCTGTGTGTCTCACAGTGACTTTCAGAACGTCTCTGTGTGTGTCTCACAGTAACCTTCAGAACGTCTCTCTGTGTGTGTTTCACAGTAACCTTCAGAACGTCTCTGTGTGTGTCTCACAGTGACCTTCAGAACGTCTCTGTGTGTGTTTCACAGTAACCTTCAGAACGTCTCTGTGTGTGTGTTTCACAGTAACCTTCAGAACGTCTCTGTGTGTGTTTCACAGTGACCTTCAGAACGTCTCTGTGTGTGTTTCACAGTAACCTTCAGAACGTCTCTGTGTGTGTCTCACAGTGACCTTCAGAACGTCTCTGTGTGTCTCACAGTAACCTTCAGAACGTCTCTCTGTGTGTCTCACAGTGACCTTCAGAACGTCTCTGTGTGTCTCACAGTGACCTTCAGAACGTCT
>NC_136905.1:85328006-85338888 GCF_949606895.1 Notothenia rossii | reverse complement strand
TCAGTGAGCGACAGGAGCTCTATTGTTAATCTTTAATGTTGTTTTTGTTTCAAATTCATTGAAGAGCACAAAGATAACATGTTAAATGTGTTTGTGTTGCATGGAGGCAGACTCCATCAAAACAACAGATCTCTAATGTTGTGATGAAACTAGCTTCAGAGCGAGTGAGACTAGTTTAACCTTCTTGAGTCTCTGATGAGTATCTTTCTTTACAACGTGCCTGACTCAGCTGTTTCCTCTGAGCATCCATCAGCTGCCCTGCCCCCCCCCCCCCTCAGGGCTCAGAACCCTTCCCTCTCAACACTTCACCCAGACTTTCAGAAATGCTCAACCTCACATGTCCCTGCGTGTTGTTGCTTTGTTTACTCTCAAACTCTGGATTTATTTGAAAGAGCTGTTTGTGCTTTCTAGGATAAACCATTGCTCGACAGACTTTAGGAACAAACTGTGAATTTATCATTTGAAAAAGATGTGTAAAAAGTGTGTGACCCACGTTATTACTTTAAACTCATTCACACACTATTACATATATATATAATATAGCCTCTCCCAGATATTGAGAGTAACCCTTGGAAGCCTCTCACGGAGCTCTAATGGAGGTCTCGTGCTCAGGTGGAGCTGCTGGAGAAGGAGCAGAGGGTGGAGACGCTGCAGAGCAAAGTGTCCGAGCTGAGGAGGTGCAGTCAGAGCGAGGAGACCCCCGCCAAGCTGCAGGTAAGCCCAGATGGAACTGTGTGTATCCCCTCTGAGTGAAACACACGACTCACACAAGGTAACAATTAACATAATGTAGAAAACTAATTCAAATAACAAGACAGCAAAAATAAAGTGATGAAGAAACTGACGTTATTATGTATCTAAAGTGATGCTGTATGTCACGAGTGCATGAGTCTCTCTGGTCCCCCCCAGGTACTGAACATTATTAATATGTATCTAAAGTGATGCTGTATGTCACGAGTGCATGAGTCTCTATGGTCCCCCCCAGGTACTGAACATTATTAATATATGTATCTAAAGTGATGCTGTATGTCACGAGTGCATGAGTCTCTACGGTCCCCCCAGGTACTGAACATTATTAGTATATGTATCTAAAGTGATGCTGTATGTCACGAGTGCATGAGTCTCTACGGTCCCCCCCAGGTACTGAACATTATTAATATATGTATCTAAAGTGATGCTGTATGTCACGAGTGCATGAGTCTCTACGGTCCCCCCAGGTACTGAACATTATTAGTATATGTATCTAAAGTGATGCTGTATGTCACGAGTGCATGAGTCTCTACGGTCCCCCCCAGGTACTGAACATTATTAATATATGTATCTAAAGTGATGCTGTATGTCACGAGCGCATGAGTCTCTCTGGTCCCCCCCAGGTACTGAACATTATTAATATATGTATCTAAAGTGATGCTGTATGTCACGAGTGCATGAGTCTCTCTGGTCCCCCCCAGGTACTGAACATTATTAATATATGTATCTAAAGTGATGCTGTATGTCACGAGTGCATGAGTCTCTCTGGTCCCCCCCAGGTACTGAACATTATTAATATATGTATCTAAAGTGATGCTGTATGTCACGAGTGCATGAGTCTCTATGGTCCCCCCCAGGTACTGAACATTATTAATATATGTATCTAAAGTGATGCTGTATGTCACGAGTGCATGAGTCTCTACGGTCCCCCCAGGTACTGAACATTATTAGTATATGTATCTAAAGTGATGCTGTATGTCACGAGTGCATGAGTCTCTACGGTCCCCCCCAGGTACTGAACATTATTAATATATGTATCTAAAGTGATGCTGTATGTCACGAGCGCATGAGTCTCTCTGGTCCCCCCCAGGTACTGAACATTATTAATATATGTATCTAAAGTGATGCTGTATGTCACGAGTGCATGAGTCTCTCTGGTCCCCCCCAGGTACTGAACATTATTAATATATGTATCTAAAGTGATGCTGTATGTCACGAGTGCATGAGTCTCTCTGGTCCCCCCCAGGTACTGAACATTATTAGTATATGTATCTAAAGTGATGCTGTATGTCACGAGTGCATGAGTCTCTACGGTCTCCCCCAGGTACTGAACATTATTAGTATATGTATCTAAAGTGATGCTGTATGTCACGAGTGCATGAGTCTCTACGGTCCCCTCCAGGTACTGAACGTTATTAATATATGTATCTAAAGTGATGCTGTATGTCACGAGTGCATCAGTCTCTACGGTCCCCCCCCAGGTACTGAACGTTATTAATATATGTATCTAAAGTGATGCTGTATGTCACGAGTGCATGAGTCTCTACGGTCCCCCCCAGGTACTGAACATTATTAATATATGTATCTAAAGTGATGCTGTATGTCACGAGTGCATGAGTCTCTACGGTCCCCCCCAGGTACTGAACATTATTAATATATGTATCTAAAGTGATGCTGTATGTCACGAGTGCATGAGTCTCTACGGTCCCCCCAGGTACTGAACATTATTAGTATATGTATCTAAAGTGATGCTGTATGTCACGAGTGCATGAGTCTCTACGGTCCCCCCCAGGTACTGAACATTATTAATATATGTATCTAAAGTGATGCTGTATGTCACGAGTGCATGAGTCTCTCTGGTCCCCCCCAGGTACTGAACGTTATTAATATATGTATCTAAAGTGATGCTGTATGTCACGAGCGCATGAGTCTCTCTGGTCCCCCCCAGGTACTGAACATTATTAATATATGTATCTAAAGTGATGCTGTATGTCACGAGTGCATGAGTCTCTCTGGTCCCCCCCAGGTACTGAACATTATTAATATATGTATCTAAAGTGATGCTGTATGTCACGAGTGCATGAGTCTCTCTGGTCCCCCCCAGGTACTGAACGTTATTAATATATGTATCTAAAGTGATGCTGTATGTCACGAGTGCATGAGTCTCTCTGGTCCCCCCCAGGTACTGAACATTATTAGTATATGTATCTAAAGTGATGCTGTATGTCACGAGTGCATGAGTCTCTACGGTCTCCCCCAGGTACTGAACATTATTAGTATATGTATCTAAAGTGATGCTGTATGTCACGAGTGCATGAGTCTCTACGGTCCCCTCCAGGTACTGAACGTTATTAATATATGTATCTAAAGTGATGCTGTATGTCACGAGTGCATCAGTCTCTACGGTCCCCCCCCAGGTACTGAACGTTATTAATGTATCTAAAGTGATGCTGTATGTCACGAGTGCATGAGTCTCTACGGTCCCCCCCAGGTACTGAACATTATTAATATATGTATCTAAAGTGATGCTGTATGTCACGAGTGCATGAGTCTCTACGGTCCCCCCCCAGGTACTGAACGTTATTAATATATGTATCTAAAGTGATGCTGTATGTTACGAGTGCATGAGTCTCTACAGTCCCCCCCAGGTACTGAACATTATTAATATGTGTATCTAAAGTGATGCTGTATGTCATGAGTGCATGAGTCTCTACGGTCCCCCCCAGGTACTGAACATTATTAATATATGTATCTAAAGTGATGCTGTATGTCATGAGTGCATGAGTCTCTACGGTCCCCCCCAGGTACTGAACATTATTAGTATATGTATCTAAAGTGATGCTGTATGTCATGAGTGCATGAGTCTCTACGGTCCCCCCCAGGTACTGAACATTATTAATATATGTATCTAAAGTGATGCTGTATGTCACGAGTGCATGAGTCTCTACGGTCCCCCCCAGGTACTGAACATTATTAATATGTGTATCTAAAGTGATGCTGTATGTCACGAGTGCATGAGTCTCTCTGGTCCCCCCCAGGTACTGAACATTATTAATATATGTATCTAAAGTGATGCTGTATGTCACGAGTGCATGAGTCTCTCTGGTCCCCCCCAGGTACTGAACATTATTAGTATATGTATCTAAAGTGATGCTGTATGTCACGAGTGCATGAGTCTCTACGGTCTCCCCCAGGTACTGAACATTATTAGTATATGTATCTAAAGTGATGCTGTATGTCACGAGTGCATGAGTCTCTACGGTCCCCCCCAGGTACTGAACGTTATTAATATATGTATCTAAAGTGATGCTGTATGTCACGAGTGCATGAGTCTCTACGGTCCCCCCCCAGGTACTGAACGTTATTAATATATGTATCTAAAGTGATGCTGTATGTCACGAGTGCATGAGTCTCTACGGTCCCCCCCCAGGTACTGAACGTTATTAATATATGTATCTAAAGTGATGCTGTATGTCACGAGTGCATGAGTCTCTCTGGTCCCCCCCAGGTACTGAACGTTATTAATATATGTATCTAAAGTGATGCTGTATGTCACGAGTGCATGAGTCTCTCTGGTCCCCCCCAGGTACTGAACATTATTAATATATGTATCTAAAGTGATGCTGTATGTCACGAGTGCATGAGTCTCTCTGGTCCCCCCCAGGTACTGAACATTATTAATATATGTATCTAAAGTGATGCTGTATGTCACGAGTGCATGAGTCTCTACGGTCCCCCCCAGGTACTGAACATTATTAATATATGTATCTAAAGTGATGCTGTATGTCACGAGTGCATGAGTCTCTCTGGTCCCCCCCAGGTACTGAACATTATTAATATATGTATCTAAAGTGATGCTGTATGTCACGAGTGCATGAGTCTCTATGGTCCCCCCCAGGTACTGAACATATATGTATCTAAAGTGATGCTGTATGTCACATATGCATAGGGTTGGGTATCGTCTGAAATGTTCCGGTTCTTATCGATTCCCCATTCCAAAATGGACCTAAAGTAAAGGACGAAGGTTTGACCACGAGAAGGGAAGTGGCGCTCTGACTACAAATGCTGTGACGGCTCTGTGACACGCTTTGGTCAGCTTTCCTTTTAAAGCCAAAGAGAGCGGTGTGTCGCGCGGCTAGCTGTACCTGGTTCTTCTGGACGTGCAAGCTGCGGGTGCTAGGTCTGGCTATTGATGCCATACTCGGGCTCAGAGACCGCAAGCCATCATTACATTATATTATATTACATTACATTACATTACATTACATTACATTACATTACATTATATTATATTATATTATATTATATCACATGTCACTTGTGAGACGCTTTTATCCAAAGCGACTCACATACTCCATACTGTGGACAATCCCCACAGGAGCACTTTGGGGTGAAGTGTCTCAGGGACACAACGACATGCTGACTGCAGTGGGGTTTGAACCTGTCCTCCCCTGATCCCAACGCACAACCCACTGCGCCACACGCCCCATCAAAAGACTGTACCTTCTTTGATCTCGATGCCGTGCTGTCTTAAATGTTAGCTTACAGAGAGCGACCTGAGGAACACGATTTGGACTTTCCACGGCGTTACACTGCGCCTTGTCCTTTCTCTTTCAGAGAAGTGGAGCCACTCTTTAGAGCGTTTATCGCCATCCGTCTTTGGTGTTCTGACTGAGCCGTGCCTGCTGCTGCTATCTAAACAGATCACAGGCTGCTGTCCGTGACGTCGTCACTTTACTATCCATGTTCTTTCAGATAGCTGCGTAGCCTACGTCCGTGAGATATGTGGGCTTTCTTTGAACTAAAGGTCTACTGCGTTTAGGAACCGGGAAGCAGAACCCAAAGTATGTATTTCTATGGGAACCCAGCAGTTTGTTATCGGATCTCATCTGGAACCCAGTTTCGGTTCCCAACCCAATGAATATAAAGTTATGTATGTCTCATATGCATGACCCTCTACGCCCCCCCCAGGTACTGAACATTATTAATGTCATATGTTCTCCAGGTGCTTCAGACGGACCTCCGGAAGAAGCTCCTCGGTGTGCAGAAGCTGCAGGAACAGGCCTCAGCCAACCTGCAGGACTTCCTGTCCCAGAGGAAGCAGCTGCAGGACTACATTACCCAGATGTCCCTGTGGCTGAAGAGCATGGAGGACTCTCTGATGTCATCGCCCAGCGGCTCCGCCCCCGAGGACATCTGCAGGGTGAAGGTGGGTCAGACAGCAGAGTAGAATCTGTTACTGAAAGTCCTGCAGTATTTCTGTGTGTGAACCTGCATGATGTTTCCTCCCCCTGGTATGTTATTAACCTGTCCCCCCCCCCCCCCCCCCCCCCCATGGTGCAGGAGGTGCAGAAGGAGCTGCAGACCCAGCAGGGGGGCCTGGACTCCAGCAGAGAGGCTCTGAACTCTCTCTGCAGGAAGTTCCCCTCCCAGGAGCTGGCTGATCTGGGCTCAGATCTCACCAACCTCATCAAGACCTTCGAGAGCCTGAACCAGCTGAGTGCCCGCACCCTGGGGGGGCTGCAGACTCACCTGCAAACACACTTCACAGGTGAGGGGGGGGAGACTCACCTGCAGACACACTTCACAGGTGAGGGGGGGGGGAGACTCACCTGCAGGCACACTTCACAGGTGAGGGGGGGGAGACTCACCTGCAGGCACACTTCACAGGTGAGGGGGGGGAGACTCACCTGCAGACACACTTCACAGGTGAGGGGGGTGGGGCTGCAGACTCACCTGCAGACACACTTCACAGGTGAGGGGGGGGGACTCACCTGCAGACACACTTCACAGGTGAGGGGGGGAGACTCACCTGCAGACACACTTCACAGGTGAGGGGGGGGGGAGACTCACCTGCAGGCACACTTCACAGGTGAGGGGAGGGGAGACTCACCTGCAGACACACTTCACAGGTGAGGGGGGGGGAGACTCACCTGCAGGCACACTTCACAGGTGAGGGGAGGGGAGACTCACCTGCAGACACACTTCACAGGTGAGGGGGGGGGAGACTCACCTGCAGACACACTTCACAGGTGAGGGGGGTGGGGCTGCAGACTCACCTGCAGACACACTTCACAGTTGAGGGGGGGAGACTCACCTGCAGACACACTTCACAGGTGAGGGGGGGGGAGACTCACCTGCAGACACACTTCACAGGTGAGGGGGGGGGAGACTCACCTGCAGACACACTTCACAGGTGAGGGGAGGGGAGACTCACCTGCAGACACACTTCACAGGTGAGGGGGGGGGGAGACTCACCTGCAGACACACTTCACAGTTGAGGGGGGGGAGACTCACCTGCAGACACACTTCACAGGTGAGGGGGGGGGAGACTCACCTGCAGACACACTTCACAGGTGAGGGGGGGGGAGACTCACCTGCAGACACACTTCACAGGTGAGGGGGGGGAGACTCACCTGCAGACACACTTCACAGTTGAGGGGGGGGAGACTCACCTGCAGACACACTTCACAGGTGAGGGGGGGGAGACTCACCTGCAGACACACTTCACAGGTGAGGGGGGGGAGACTCACCTGCAGACACACTTCACAGGTGAGGGGGGGGCTGCAGACTCACCTGCAGACACACTTCACAGGTGAGGGGGGGGGCTGCAGACTCACCTTCAGACACACTTCACAGGTGAGGGGGGGGGGGCTGCAGACTCACAGGTGAGAAGTTGTTCCTCCTGCAGAGTCTCTGCGTGAATATGAATAACTCTGTCCCCGAGCTGCTGCTCTCAGTCAGACACGTTAGTTACAGTAGATCAGTCCTCCTGCAGGACCACTGAGTGTAGATGATCCATCAGGAGAAGACCTGATATTAATCCTGGTTCTCCTGGTTCTCCTGTTCTCCTGTTCTCCTGTCCTCCTGGTTCTCCTGGTTCTCCTGTTCTCCTGTCCTCCTGTTCTCCTGTTCTCCTGTTCTCCTGGTTCTCCTGTTCTCCTGGTTCTCCTGTTCTCCTGGTTCTCCCGGTTCTCCTGTTCTCCTGTTCTCCTGTCCTCCTGGTTCTCCTGGTTCTCCTGTTCTCCTGTCCTCCTGTTCTCCTGATCTCCTGATCTCCTGGTTCTCCTGGTTCTCCTGATCTCCTGTTCTCCTGTTCTCCTGGTTCTCCTGGTTCTCCTGTTCTCCTGTTCTCCTGTCCTCCTGGTTCTCCTGGTTCTCCTGATCTCCTGATCTCCTGATCTCCTGGTTCTCCTGTCCTCCTGTTCTCCTGATCTCCTGATCTCCTGGTTCTCCTGGTTCTCCTGATCTCCTGTTCTCCTGTCCTCCTGTTCTCCTGATCTCCTGATCTCCTGGTTCTCCTGGTTCTCCTGATCTCCTGTTCTCCTGTTCTCCGGTTCTCCTGTTCTCCTGGTTCTCCTGTTCTCCTGGTTCTCCCGGTTCTCCTGTTCTCCTGTTCTCCTGTCCTCCTGGTTCTCCTGGTTCTCCTGTTCTCCTGTTCTCCTGATCTCCTGATCTCCTGGTTCTCCTGGTTCTCCTGATCTCCTGTTCTCCTGTTCTCCTGGTTCTCCTGGTTCTCCTGTTCTCCTGTTCTCCTGTCCTCCTGGTTCTCCTGGTTCTCCTGATCTCCTGATCTCCTGATCTCCTGGTTCTCCTGGTTCTCCTGTTCTCCTGTCCTCCTGGTTCTCCTGATCTCCTGATCTCCTGGTTCTCCTGGTTCTCCTGGTTCTCCTGTTCTCCTGTTCTCCTGGTTCTCCTGGTTCTCCTGTTCTCCTGTTCTCCTGGTTCTCCTGATCTCCTGGTTCTCCTGATCTCCTGTTCTCCTGGTTCCTCCTGGTTCTCCTGGTTCTCCTGGTTCTCCTGGTTCTCCTGTTCTCCTGGTTCCTCCTGGTTCTCCTGGTTCTCCTGATTCTCCTGTTCTCCTGGTTCTCCTGGTTCTCCTGTTCTCCTGGTTCTCCTGGTTCTCCTGATCTCCTGATTCTCTTGTTCTCCTGGTTCCCCTGGTTCTCCTGGTTCTCCTGTTCTCCTGATTCTCCTGGTTCTCCTGATTCTCCTGGTTCTCCTGGTTCTCCTGTTCTCCTGATTCTCCTGGTTCTCCTGGTTCTCCTGGTTCTCCTGGTTCCCCTGGTTCCCCTGATTCTCCTGGTTCTCCTGATTCTCCTGGTTCTCCTGGTTCTCCTGTTCTCCTGATTCTCCTGTTCTCCTGGTTCTCCTGGTTCTCCTGGTTCTCCTGATCTCCTGTTCTCCTGTTCTCCTGGTTCTCCTGATCTCCTGTTCTCCTGTTCTCCTGGTTCTCCTGTTCTCCTGTTCTCCTGGTTCTCCTGATTCTCCTGTTCTCCTGGTTCTCCTCAGACCTGGTGCAGGAGTTCCACCGCTGGCTGTCGGAGCAGAAGGAGATCGTGAAGGAGTGCTCGGACCGATCCGGAGACACGAACATCGTGGAGAGAAAGCTGCAGAAACTCAAGGTCCCATATATCTATCCTCAGAGATCTGCTCCGTCACTGAACTGCACATTTATATTTGAATTATACGAATATCATCTTTTATATCATTTTCCTTCATGTTTTTCTGTAAAGCTTTGATTTAAATTAAGATCATTATTTAAGTTATTTTTGTTTTGTTATTTTATGAGATGTTTATACTTGCTTTTATGTTAATTTCCTTTCCTCTGCCCCAAAGCCCCCTGTGTGTGAATGCAGTAACCCCCTACCTGCCAACAGGGGTCAGTGCGGAGCTGTAACGTATCTGTCTGTGCTCTCCACAGGGTGCCATGCAGCGGGTGGAGGAGGGGGAGCAGCGCCTCACGGAGGTGTGTGAGGAGGGGGAGCAGCTGCTCCTCCACCTCCCTAAGGGCAGCGCGGGCCAGGTGCAGCAGCAGCTCTCCTCTCTGCAGCTGGACTGGGACGGCTTCGTGGAGACATGCAGGCAGAACCAGCAGATCCTGGAGGACGGACACTCGCTGCTGCGCGGGTGAGGGGGGGGGGAGGGGTAACACCTTTATTTAAACCTTTAAGGGGGGAGACCCTGATCTGATCAACTCTGTGTTTAACCCATAAGAGCCCACGCTGACACAGACAGGACATTAACGTTCTGGAAAGTTCCTTATTCACTCGACTCCTTCTGAACTACATGTCAGCAGAATCAGGAGATGCTGTGTTACAAGATGAGCCTCATATGATCAAAGGTGTTCTGATAGATATGTAAAGAATAAGAGTTTCATCTGAGATACGACTCAGAGTGAGATGTTTGACTGAACTAGATGATACGACTCAGAGTGAGATGTTTGACTGAACTAGATGATACGACTCAGAGTGAGATGTTAGACTGAACTAGATGATACGACTCAGAGTGAGATGTTTGACTGAACTAGATGATACGACTCAGAGTGAGATGTTTGACTGAACTAGATGATACGACTCAGAGTGAGATGTTTGACTGAACTAGATGATACGACTCAGAGTGAGATGTTTGACTGAACTAGATGATACGACTCAGAGTGAGATGTTTGACTGAACTAGATGCTGCAGGAGCCTCTGCCTCACTGCAGTGTTACTCCTGGAGTCGTGATGTCTCAGGAGCAGAGACACATTCTGACTGGATCCCAGACACTGGGCAGGGTCTCCAGAGTTCGTAGTGTAACGCCCCCGCTGTGTGCAGGTTGGAGGGCCGTCTGAAGAAGCTGCGCTGGTGGCTGGACCTGATGGAGCAGAGGATGACCTCCGACCTGATGGAGGCTCTGCAGCGCGGCCCGGAGAGAGCAGCGCTGCAGCAGGTGGAGGAGTTCCAGCAGGAGGTGCTGAAGGAGAGGTGAGGAGTGTTTGGAGATACTCAGGAGGGCATTGTCTCCAAATGGGTTTTTGTCACGTGCTCCGGCTCCCTCTGCTGATAGCATAAAACTATTTGGATGTAAAAATTGCTATTTTAAGATCTTGGTGATTGTTCCTGATCACAGCGTGGGGCACACAGGATGGGTCTGAGAGCCCTCCGTTTCAAACCTCACAAACAGTTCTGTTTTTTCAGTTTCTGTCTGTGAACAGTGGTTTCATGTTGATATTTATTAACCCTTCCTCCCCCTGCAGGGACTCTTTTGAGCGTCTGTGCCAGGAGGCGCAGGCACTGAACGAGGGGGGGCGGGGCGACGGCAGTGAGACCCGGGTGTCTGCGCAGCTGCAGTCGCAGTCGCAGGCTCTTC
>NC_136905.1:85308006-85323006 GCF_949606895.1 Notothenia rossii | reverse complement strand
AGAATGACTTTGGTGGAGCCTCGTGTTTCACATGTTTCTGTTTCATACTGTTAGTGTTGGAGGTATGGACCAACCTGCTGTGAACGAGGCACTAACTGCAGCCTCTCAAAGCCTCCACCTCTGTCCTGACCTCAGAGATGTTTACCTTCCTGTTCCACCTGTGTGTTCCTCCCCATGCTCCATCTGTGTTCCTCCCCATGCTCCACCTGTGTGTTCCTCCCCATGCTCCATCTGTGTGTTCCTCCCCATGCTCCATCTGTGTGTTCCTCCCCATGCTCCATCTGTGTTCCTCCCCATGCTCCACCTGTGTGTTCCTCCCCATGCTCCATCTGTGTTCCTCCCCATGCTCCATCTGTGTTCCTCCCCATGCTCCATCTGTGTTCCTCCCCATGCTCCATCTGTGTTCCTCCCCATGCTCCATCTGTGTTCCTCCCCATGCTCCATCTGTGTTCCTCCCCATGCTCCACCTGTGTTCCTCCCCATGCTCCATCTGTGTTCCTCCCCATGCTCCATCTGTGTTCCTCCCCATGCTTCATCTCTGTGTTCCTCCCCATGCTCCATCTGTGTTCCTCCCCATGCTCCATCTGTGTTCCTCCCCATGCTCCATCTGTGTTCCTCCCCATGCTCCATCTGTGTTCCTCCCCATGCTCCATCTGTGTTCCTCCCCATGCTCCATCTGTGTTCCTCCCCATGCTCCACCTGTGTTCCTCCCCATGCTCCATCTGTGTTCCTCCCCATGCTCCATCTGTGTTCCTCCCCATGCTTCATCTCTGTGTTCCTCCCCATGCTCCATCTGTGTTCCTCCCCATGCTCCATCTGTGTTCCTCCCCATGCTCCACCTGTGTTCCTCCCCATGCTCCATCTGTGTTCCTCCCCATGCTCCATCTGTGTTCCTCCCCATGCTCCATCTGTGTTCCTCCCCATGCTCCATCTGTGTTCCTCCCCATGCTCCATCTGTGTTCCTCCCCATGCTCCATCTGTGTTCCTCCCCATGCTCCATCTGTGTTCCTCCCCATGCTCCACCTGTGTTCCTCCCCATGCTCCATCTGTGTTCCTCCCCATGCTCCATCTGTGTTCCTCCCCATGCTCCATCTGTGTTCCTCCCCATGCTCCATCTGTGTTCCTCCCCATGCTCCATCTGTGTTCCTCCCCATGCTCCACCTGTGTTCCTCCCCATGCTCCATCTGTGTTCCTCCCCATGCTTCATCTCTGTGTTCCTCCCCATGCTCCATCTGTGTTCCTCCCCATGCTTCATCTCTATGTTCCTCCCCATGCTCCATCTGTGTTCCTCCCCATGCTTCATCTCTGTGTTCCTCCCCATGCTCCACCTGTGTTCCTCCCCATGCTCCATCTGTGTTCCTCCCCATGCTCCATCTGTGTTCCTCCCCATGCTTCATCTCTGTGTTCCTCCCCATGCTCCATCTGTGTTCCTCCCCATGCTTCATCTCTGTGTTCCTCCCCATGCTCCATCTGTGTTCCTCCCCATGCTTCATCTCTGTGTTCCTCCCCATGCTTCATCTGTGTTCCTCCCCATGCTCCAGGAGTTCCTGAGCGACAGGGAGGCGGGGCAGCAGCAGCTGGGGGCCGTGCAGCGCAGCGGGGAGCTCCTTTGCAGCGCTGCAGAGAAGGAGAGGGTGGAGGCGGTCCGAGGGAAGATGAGCTCCTTCAGAGAGGACTGGAGGAACATGATGAGCAGCCTGCACCACCGGGAGAACAGCCTGCAGGTCATACACCTGAATACACACCTGAATACACACCTGAATACACACCTGAATACACACCTGAAGACACACCTGAATACACACCTGAATACACACCTGACTACACACCTGAATACACACCTGAATACACACCTGAATACACACCTGAATACACACCTGAATACACACCTGACTACACACCTGAAGACACACCTGAATACACACCTGAATACACACCTGAATACACACCTGAATACACACCTG
The DNA here is from genome assembly GCF_949606895.1 of Notothenia rossii. Taxonomy (NCBI): domain Eukaryota; kingdom Metazoa; phylum Chordata; class Actinopteri; order Perciformes; family Nototheniidae; genus Notothenia; species Notothenia rossii. The sequence continues at coordinate 85,321,042 of NC_136905.1, read as the reverse complement.
AATACACACCTGACTACACACCTGAATACACACCTGAATACACACCTGAAGACACACCTGAATACACACCTGAATACACACCTGAATACACACCTGACTACACACCTGAATACACACCTGAATACACACCTGAAGACACACCTGAAGACACACCTGAAGACACACCTGAATACACACCTGAATACACACCTGAATACACACCAGAATACACACCTGAATACACACCTGACTACACACCTGAATACACACCTGAATACACACCTGAATACACACCTGACTACTACACACCTGAATACACACCTGAAGACACACCTGAATACACACCTGACTACACACCTGAATACACACCTGAAGACACACCTGAACACACACCTGAATACACACCTGACTACACACCTGAATACACACCTGAATACACACCTGAATACACACCTGAATACACACCTGAATACACACCTGAATACACACCTGAAGACACACCTGAATACACACCTGAATACACACCTGAATACACACCTGACTACACACCTGAATACACACCTGAATACACACCTGAAGACACACCTGAAGACACACCTGAAGGCACACCTGAATACACACCTGAATACACACCTGAATACACACCAGAATACACACCTGAATACACACCTGACTACACACCTGAATACACACCTGAATACACACCTGAATACACACCTGAATACACACCTGAATACACACCTGAATACACACCTGACTACTACACACCTGAATACACACCTGAATACACACCTGACTACTACACACCTGAATACACACCTGAAGACACACCTGAATACACACCTGACTACACACCTGAATACACACCTGAAGACACACCTGAACACACACCTGAATACACACCTGAATACACACCTGACTACACACCTGAATACACACCTGAAGACACACCTGAATACACACCTGAATACACACCTGAAGACACACCTGAAGACACACCTGAATACACACCTGAAGACACACCTGAAGACACACCTGAATACACACCTGAAGACACACCTGAATACACACCTGAATACACACCTGAAGACACACCTGAAGACACACCTGAATACACACCTGAATACACACCTGAAGACACACCTGAATACACACCTGAATACACACCTGAAGACACACCTGAATACACACCTGAATACACACCTGAATACACACCTGAATAAACACCTGAATACACACCTGAAGACACACCTGAAGACACACCTGAATACACACCTGACTACACACCTGAATACACACCTGACTACACACCTGAATACACACCTGAATACACACCTGACTACACACCTGAATACACACCTGAATACACACCTGAATACACACCTGAATACACACCTGACTACACACCTGAATACACACCTGACTACACACCTGACTACACACCTTAAGACACACCTGAAGACACACCTGAAGACACACCTGAATACACACCTGAATACACACCTGAATACACACCTGAATACACACCTGACTACACACCTGAATACACACCTGACTACACACCTGACTACACACCTGAACACACACCTGAATACACACCTGAATACACACCTGAATACACACCTGAATACACACCTGAAGACACACCTGAATACACACCTGACTACACACCTGAATACACACCTGAACACACACCTGAATACACACCTGAATACACACCTGAAGACACACCTGAATACACACCTGAATACACACCTTAAGACACACCTGAAGACACACCTGAAGACACACCTGAATACACACCTGACTACACACCTAACTACACACCTGAACACACACCTGAATACACACCTGAAGACACACCTGAATACACACCTGAATACACACCTGAATACACACCTGAAGACACACCTGAATACACACCTGACTACACACCTGAATACACACCTGAACACACACCTGAATACACACCTGAATACACACCTGAATACACACCTGAAGACACACCTGAAGACACACCTGAAGACACACCTGAAGACACACCTGAATACACACCTGAATACACACCTTAAGACACACCTGAAGACACACCTGAAGACACACCTGAATACACACCTGAAGACACACCTGAAGACACACCTGAAGACACACCTGAATACACACCTGAATACACACCTGAAGACACACCTGAATACACACCTGAATACACACCTGAATACACACCTGAATACACACCTGAAGACACACCTGAAGACACACCTGAAGACACACCTGACTACACACCTGAATACACACCTGAAGACACACCTGAAGACACACCTGACTACACACCTGAATACACACCTGAATACACACCTGAAGACACACCTGAAGACACACCTGAAGACACACCTGACTACACACCTGAAGACACACCTGAAGACACACCTGAATACACACCTGAATACACACCTGAATACACACCTGAATACACACCTGAAGACACACCTGAATACACACCTGAAGACACACCTGAAGACACACCTGAATACACACCTGACTACACACCTGAATACACACCTGAAGACACACCTGAACACACACCTGAATACACACCTGAATTAGGGCTGCAACTAACGATTATTTTGGTAGTCGACTAATCGGTCGATTATTTTTTCGATTAGTCGACTAATCTAACGATTATTTCTGTCACACCCTCCATCTCTGCTTCCTGTGGGCACGGCTCCTTTTCCGGGCTCCAGTGCATGTTCTACCTCAAGTCTGCACACCTGTGAATGTCACCCTGTTGTCCATTCCCAGGATCAATTCAATCGCATTTTATTCTTGTCATTTCGCAGACCCTTGTTAATTATTATTTTAAGTTTGGAATTAATTACAGCGTCCATAAAGCTCTAGTGTGCTCTACTACGCTGTAAGCTTGGCGCTGTTTAGCAGCTCGTTGGTGGACACGCAGCCTCAACATAACTGAAATAGCGTTTGCTTAGCAAGCATTAACCATGAGACGTTCTGTTTTCCAACATGTAAGCTAACGTAAACATGACTATGGCTAACTTGCTCAAACTTACCCATGATCCAAAGTAGCAGTCCTCACGGTTCCAGGGTGCTTGCGTTTTAAATGCTCGTGCATCACTGTAGTGCTGCCGTGGAATGCCAATTCCCCTTTACAAATTCTGCATTTCACTGACTTCTTTGGCTTGTCGTCTGTGAAATACTCCCACACTTTCGAAACTCTCGGTCTCGCTTTTTTGAGCTCTTCATCACCCTCATTCTCTCTCCTTTCCGCCATCGTTCGTATTCTTTCTTCTTTGTTGTTAGTACAGAATGCAGTCATGGCAGACAATGGAGAGTATACTGCCCCCAGCACTTCCTGTAGTGCATTGCAGTTACAAATGAACATTTGCGCAGTTTTGAATTAACGTTACCGGCTCTCTGATTGTTTTTATACGACGCGTCGACACTAAAATTCCGCGTCGACGAATTTTTATGATCGACGTCGTCGATTATGTCGACTAATCGTTGCAGCCCTAACCTGAATACACACCTGAATACACACCTGAATACACACCTGAAGACACACCTGAAGACACACCTGAAGACACACCTGAATACACACCTGACTACACACCTGAATACACACCTGAAGACACACCTGAATACACACCTGAATACACACCTGAAGACACACCTGAAGACACACCTGAATACACACCTGAAGACACACCTGAAGACACACCTGAATACACACCTGAATACACACCTGAAGACACACCTGAATACACACCTGAAGACACACCTGAAGACACACCTGAAGACACACCTGAATACACACCTGAATACACACCTGAAGACACACCTGAAGACACACCTGAATACACACCTGAATACACACCTGAAGACACACCTGAAGACACACCTGAATACACACCTGAATACACACCTGAATACACACCTGAATACACACCTGAAGACACACCTGAAGACACACCTGAAGACACACCTGAATACACACCTGAATACACACCTGAATACACACCTGAATACACACCTGAATACACACCTGAATACACACCTGACTACACACCTGACTACACACCTGAATACACACCTGAATACACACCTGAATACACACCTGACTACACACCTGACTACACACCTGAACACACACCTGAATACACACCTGAAGACACACCTGAATACACACCTGAATACACACCTGAATACACACCTGAATACACACCTGAATACACACCTGAATACACACCTGTCGATATGAATCAAAGCATTTTTTTAATACAGTTTACAGGTGGGGTAGGTAATTTTGGAGAAACCAGCTCGAGTGCGCTAGAATTAGAAAATACACAGCCGGAGCAAATCTGCCACTTCCTTACAGAGCCCCTCCTCCAACACACACGAACGCGCACATGACCAATGAGGGCAGAGATCAGTTTGTGCACAGATGGAAGGCTGACAGGCAGGTAGGCCATCCAGTTACTTTAACCGTCTCAGATGATTGGTCGTGCTTTTTACAGCGCCACGGCTTCAAAGCACTTCAGATATTCATTGCTATCGGGATGTTGAGAGTATTCCATGGAATATAACACAAAGTGTATCTCGAGCCGGTTCCTCAAACTTACCTACCCCACCTTTAAGTCAGGGAAACATCTTATTTCTTTAAACTAAATACTTCTTTGCAATGTTCCTGTCTTCAGCTTTCAGGCGACTGTTCACTTCAGAGTCCTTTGCACGTTTTGCTATTTCTTACACGTTGAATGAGAGAGTAGGATTTTAGGATTAGCTGTGCCTGTTATTGCAGATCTTGGCATACATTGAGTCTTGTCAAATTCAATCTTTGTCCATTTTTCAAAAGATCCCTGATTGTGAAGGTGTAACCGTTGTTCAGGGGTTTATTCTGATGTATTTGGTCACATGCAGGATATTAAAGAGCTGCATGATTATCCATCCTCAATCATTTCCCTAGTTGTTATCTTAACGTTGAGTTGTGTCTCTCAGACGGTCTTGTCTCAGATGAGGGATTTCGAGGAGAGTGCGGAGCCTCTGCAGGAGAGCCTGGACGCCACAGAGCTGTCGGTGCATCAGAGCTGCAGCCGGCTGCACGACCTGAGCGCCAAGAAGCAGGAGCTGCACAAACTGCAGGTAATAACCCCCCCATCATCATGTTCAGGTGCAGCAGACCCTCAGATCATCAGAGCCTCAGATCATCAGTGAGCGGTTTCTGCTAGTTTAAAATGCCAGATTCAGCTTGCAGAAACCGCAGTGCCCACATCTGCAGAGACTCCATCCAGCTGGTTCAGCGTTAGAGAATCACTGCTAGTTTTTAGAAAGCTCTGCCATCAGCTGACTAACAGCCATGTGCTTCCTGTTGACAGGCTGCCATCTGTCTGCTGCTCTCATGTACCTCTAACAGTGTCTACAGCTCCTACTTCATTTTTCAAATTCAATATTTTAAATGACTACTCTGTGTAACCTGCTGTCTGCTCTCTGTCTGCTCTCTGTCTGCTCTGTGTCTGCTCTGTGTCTGCTCTCTGTCTGCTCTGTGTCTGCTCTCTGTCTGCTCTCTGTCTGCTCTCTGTCTGCTCTCTGTCTGCTCTCTGTCTGCTCTGTGTCTGCTCTGTGTAACCTGCTGTCTGCTCTCTGTCTGCTCTCTGTCTGCTCTGTGTCTGCTCTGTGTCTGCTCTCTGTCTGCTCTGTGTCTGCTCTCTGTCTGCTCTGTGTCTGCTCTCTGTCTGCTCTGTGTCTGCTCTCTGTCTGCTCTGTGTCTGCTCTGTGTCTGCTCTGTGTCTGCTCTCTGTCTGCTCTGTGTCTGCTCTCTGTCTGCTCTCTGTAACCTGCTGTCTGCTCTGTGTCTGCTCTGTGCTGTCTGCTCTGTGTCTGCTCTGTGTATGCTCTGTGTCTGCTCTCTGTCTGCTCTCTGTCTGCTCTCTGTAACCTGCTGTCTGCTCTGTGTCTGCTCTGTGCTGTCTGCTCTGTGTCTGCTCTGTGTCTGCTCTGTGTCTGCTCTGTGTCTGCTCTCTGTCTGCTCTCTGTCTGCTCTGTGTAACCTGCTGTCTGCTCTCCTCCTCTGCTTGCTTTGATCAGAGTGTCCTGGAGGATCTGTCCTCCGTGGATCTTCAGCTCAGGTCTCTTAGAGAGAAGGCCCAGCGGCTGTGGGACGACCACGCTGCAGGGAAGGCTTTCATCCACCGAGCGTCTCAGCTCTCTGCTCAGTACCTGGCGCTGACCAGCCTCACCAAGGTACAATTCTGCTGTAGCATGCAACCTGCAATCTGCAACCTGCAACCTGCAGCCTGCAACCTGCAACCTGTAGCCTGCAACCTGCAGCCTGCAACCTGTAGCCTGCAACCTGCAACCTGCAACCTGCAAGCTGCTGTGCACGGGGGGGTTCTTCTACTGCTTCTCTGGGGATTGAGACACTAACTAAAAAGTTACTGTAAAAAGCACCTGTAGAATAATGACACTGATATCTCACTGCACGTCTTAAAAAGTCACCAAAATGACACCAAAAACTCACAGCCAATAACTGTATGTATAAACAGGAATAATGGTGTGTGTGTGTGTGTGTGTGTGTGTGTGTGTGTGTGTGTGTGTGTGTGTGTGTGTGTGTGTGTGTGTGTGTGTGTGTGTGTGTGTGTGTGTGTGTGTGTGTGTGTGTGTGTGTGTGTGTGTGTGTGTGTGTGTGTGTGTGTGTGTGTGTGTGTGTGTGTGTGTGTGTGTGTGTGTGTGTGTGTGTGTGTGTGTGTGTGTGTGTGCAGGAGAAGGCCTCCCGTATCGAGCGTATCTCCTCAGAGCACCACATGTTCTCAGAGGGTCTGGAGGGGCTTCAGGACTGGATCTCTGACACCAGACACACTCTGACCACCTACTGCACCCCCACTGCAGACAAGCAGCTGCTGGACAGCAGGGTGATCAAGCTGGAGGTACACACACACACACACACACACACACACACACACACACACACACACACACACACACACACAGGTAACCTTATGGAAGTATGATCTGGAACATGTACTGTAAGTAGTGACATGCGGTGAATGTGCAGGCGCTGCTGAGTGCCCGTCAGGAGAAGGAGATCCAGCTGAAGATGCTGATCACTCGAGGAGAGTCCGTGCAGAGGAACACCTCAGCTGAGGGGGTTCCTGTCCTGCAGGAGAACCTCCGGGAGCTGAAGGAGTCCTGGGACCACCTGCTGTGCGCCTCCATCCATTGCAAGAGGTGAGCGCTGCAGATACTGACAGCACTGTCTGTAGTGACCACCATATCCATCAGTGTTATCCTTTAGCCTGTGATTGGCTGACCGGTGAAGAGACGCTTGTTGCTGAGAGAGAAACTAAAGGAATGTCCCGATTGAATATATGCTGCAAAACCCGACCTGCAAATACACACACTCTCATGCTATAAATCTACTCTAAGTGATACAAGAATATAAAGTAAGGAAATGGCTCCTACACTGTTTGACTAGTCTACAAACTTCCACTGCGTCTAAATGCTGCTCTGCCTCGCCAGGTCTTCAGTCGTTTTTATTTTAGAAAGCTACCCCTGATATGTTTCTGCAGAACGATGAACCCCCAGACTCAGAGACAGCTCCATCCCACAGGCCATGAGACTGTGAAACACCTGCACTCTGTGAAGAACATCCACAAACATGCATCTGTCTTTATCTATAGATCACATTCCTGTATGCAGACTCTTCTTGCACTATTTCTATTTGATCTGTTTTATTAGTTCTATGTCCTGTATATATTCATGTTGCTCTGCTGGAGGAGGACTTCAGGCTCTCATCTACCCGGTAGCTGCTGAGCTCACGATGAGAGAGACTTGGATCTTGAATTAGAGCCGTCGTCAGATAAAGCAAATCTCAACTATCTCTTGTGACTGCGTGTGGACCAACGGATCATTTAAATGGATGGAGTTGTTAGAGCTTGCATTTCGTTTTTATAAAAAAGGCCACCTGGTCGTGACGTCTGTAGTCAACACGGTTTAAAAGACTACAATTCCCACGGTGCCTTCTCTAAAAGAGACAGAGATGGGCAACCTGTCAGAAAGACGCCGTCAAGGGACTGTTTCTAACCGTTAAGATCCCGTCTCAGGTTCCATTCAAAGTTATAGAAGCACACTGTTGAATGATCACACTGTGCTGTAACCCACAGCCAGCTGGAGGGCTCCCTGTCTCAGTGGACCAGCTACCAGGAGGACGTGCAGCAGTTTGTGAGCTGGGTGGAGCGGGTGGAGGACAGTCTGGACCCCGAGGACAAACTGTGTCCCGAGATGAGAGACAAGACTGCCAACCTGAGCAAAGCAAAGGTACTGCAGCCCTCACCCATTCAGTTATCATGCTCCAAACATCCAACTCCCACAATCCTGCCGGTCCGCTGCGAATCTAACTACTCTGGAGTCCAGGCTGAAGCTTTTCTTTTTGCCGCTGCTCTGAATTAAACTCTTCACATCTCACACTGTAACTATTCATGTTTTATTATCTTTGCTTTTAAATACCATTTAATAATATGTTTCTGCTGCTCCCTTCCTTCATGCTCTGTCAAATGATTGCCTCGTGTTGAAAGGTGCCGTACACCTGCCTCCACTCGTACTGCAATCACCTCACTCTCTACCGCATGCGTCCTTTCACCCAGGGAGAGCAGCTGATTAGCTTGGTGTCCCCAGATGAACCTTCTAACGTGCCAGAGAACATCCTTTAGAGCACAGGTTGGCCCCTCCACCTGGAGATGGTTCAGTCCCAGCAGACTTTGATAGATATGCATCATTATTATTATCACATGTCAGACGCTTTTATCCAAAGAGACTTACATACTGAGGGCAATCCCCACAGGAGCACTTTGGGGTGAAGGGTCTCAGGGACACAACGACATGCTGACTGCAGTGGGGTTTGAACCTCTGACCCTCTGAGTCAAAGTTCAGCACACTAAGTTCAGCGCACTATCCCACTGAGCCACAGCCTTGCATGCCATGTTGGTCCTTCCTCTATAAGGCCAAGCCAGTTTCATGACATGTTCTTGAATGCATTGTGTGAGAAATGTCTTATTTAAAGTGTAAAGTACGAATGAGAACTGAAAGAAAGGTATATGTATTACTAAGGTAGAGAGATACCCGAACTCCTTCATCATTTATTCTAGACAAGTCATTTTGTTTGTCTTATGTTTCGGGGGCCTAGACATCCATTGGACTTGCCCAAATTAGAATATTCTGATTACATAATTGTAAAATCCAATATGTTGGAATGCGTGATTCTATGAAAACCCTCAGAATGGACCACCCGTCTCAAGTTCCGTAATATTTAATAAGTATCATTTAGTTTCCTTTTGCTGGAACAAGACTTCCTCAAAGACACTTCAACACAAGAATATTAATCACCATTTTCAGTCATTCAGAAGTTGGTGGCAGAGAATTTGATTTGTGATCTTCTGTTTGTGTTTGCAGCTGCTGCACGAGGAGGTTCTGAGCCACAGCGCTCTGCTGGACACCATCTCTGTGAAGAGTGGGAACCTCTCTGAGAACTACGTGAACCAGCTGGAGCTGCAGGAGCTGCAGGAGCGCTACGAGGCCGCCAGGGACAACGCCAGGGTACACACATATATATACATACATACATATATATATATACATATATACATATATATATATACATACATACATATATATATATACAACATGTTCAGTATTAGATACAGTGTTGTGCAGCTGTTTTAAAATCATATATTTACACAACAACACAGGGTGTAAACACATGTTGACAGAAGGCAGGGGAGATCCATCAGCAGGATATTAAAGGAGAATTGCATTTCGTATTTAAATCAGTTTTGGGTAGTTTTGACACACATTCTAGTGCATAGCATTAGAGACATTGAAATGCAAAGTAATTATTGCGGTTGAATTCCAAAGCATCGGCTGCAGTAAACACAGAAGTTAATAATAATTGATATCCTGTGCTCCCTGTGGTGCTCAGAGTGCGGTGTGCAGAGCCGAGGAGCTGGTGGGGTCCCACCTGGAGTACCAGCGGGACCTCCAGAGTTTCGAGGATTGGCTGGAGGAGGAGCAGGAGACGCTGGGCTGCTACACCCAGCTGGAGGGAGACGTGGAGATCCTGGAGGACACTCTGCAGAGGCTGCAGGTCAGAGAGGCCTCTTTAAAGTGAACACCATGTTACTGTTAGAGGGAGGGGGCGGGAGGTGCAGCACTGTTCCTCAGTGCCTGTGGCTGCAGGTTAATGCTGACCTGTCTGTGAACAGAGGCTGCAGGTCAGAGAGGACTCTTCAAAGCAGAACGTCTTTACCGTCTGACAGATTGGAAAAGTTTGACAGTTTGACTAAACATGTAGTAAATGCAGTTCTTTGTGAACACATGCAATGATGCTGGGTAACTACTCTGAACAAAAATATAAATACAACACTTTAGTTTTTTCTCCCATTTTTAATGAGGTGAACTCAAAGATCTAAAACATTTTCTAAATACACAAAATAACCATTTCTCTCAAATATTGTTCACAAATCTGAAAAAATGTGTGATAGTGAGCACTTCTCCTTTGCTGATTGTGGAATGTTGGTCCTCTTTAATGGCTGTGCCAAGTTTCATTTCGTCAAATGTCTGTCTTTCTCACATGCCTGCCACAATGGTCCTTCAGAATTGTTTTTTGAACTCTAATCTCACTTTTGCGAAGTTTGCTGGTGACTCTAGAACAGCTGAAAATGTATGTGTGTTGATTAAGAGGAAAAGGTGCTTGGTATTTTTATTGTTGTTACTATCAGGAAATGTACAGCCAAATCCGGGTCCACCTGGTAGTTTTAGTCAAATAGCTACTCCTGCTGATTTTAGTTCTAGATCGGGGTTAGGTTTAATTCATTTAAATGTGCGCAGTCTGTTACCTAAATTAGATTTTGTCCGTATTTGGGCGAGTTCAACTGATGCTGATGTCATTGTCTTATCAGAAACGTGGCTAGACAAATCGATCTTGGCCTCTGACATTTACATAAATGGTTACAATGTATATCGCACTGACCGTCCTAAAAAAGGTGGTGGCGTTGCCATTTATGTGAAAAATAAGTTTTGTGTAACAAAAATGGTTTCCAAATCTGTTAGTAAACAACTAGAATTTTTAGCTGTGAATGTCGAAGTAACAAAGGGTCAACAGGTCATGGTGGTGGGTTGCTACAGGGCCCCCTCGGCTGTCAAGGACTCCTTATCTTCATTGGCAAAACTGTTATCTCAACTTTCCTACAAGGAAATAGTGCTGCTTGGTGATTTTAATTGGGATTGGTTAACTTCTGTGTCAGAGGATTTTAAAAACCTGTGTACCTCTTTGAACATTACTCAGATTATAGACAGTCCTACTCGCCCAAATATTAAGTCCCCAAATAAATCCTCCTTAATTGATCTAATTTTAACAAATGTTCCATATAAATACTCATCTGTGGGAGTATTTGCTAATGATGTGAGTGACCACTGTGTTGTAGCCACAATTAGGGACACTAAGGTCCAAAAAGTTAAACCACGCATCATCACAAAGAGAGATAAAAAACACTTAGTGGAGCAGGGTTTTTTACATGATCTGTTTGATTTTGATTGGGGAAAAATCGATCTGTGTGCTGATGTAGAAACTGCATGGTCTTATTTTTATCTTGGTTTTATAAAAATTATAGATAAACATGCACCTCTGCGTAAATTTAGAGTGAAGGGACGAAACAATCCCTGGTTTTCTGCTGAAATGTCCAGTCTCCTTCATGAGAGAAACAATGCCTGGGCAAAGGCTAGGAAATCAGGCTCAGAGGTAGAATGGCTACGCTTTAGGCAGCTAAGGAATAGCTTTACTTCAAATGTCAAAAGTGCTAAGTCAAAGTACTATTTGTCAGTTACCACAGAAAACCTGAATAATCCTAGTAAATTTTGGAAAGCCATAAAATCGATTTCCACTGGTGATATCCCAAATGAGCTACCTCCGTACCTCACCACAGCATCTGGCATTATATCAGACAGGGCCACCATGCTAAATTGCTTTAATAAGCATTTTGTCTCTTGTGGCTCTCTGTTTGATTCTGTCACTGACTGTGCTTCTGCTTCTGTGAACGCTCCAGTCCTTGACTCTGAACAATGTGGTCTGGAAAACCCTTTCAGTTTTACTCCTTTAACTGTTGGTATTGTCCATGAAGCTTTATCCAAGTTAGATCCTAAGAAACCGGCTGGCCCGGACAACGTAGAACCTTTCTTTTTAAAGATAGCTGCAGATTTTATTGCTCCACCTCTTACTTCTCTTTTTAACCTCTCCCTCAGCACAAATACAATTCCTAAAGTATGGAAGTCTGCTTATGTCCTGCCTCTACTGAAAGGAGGGGAGGCAACTATTTTAAATAACTATAGGCCAATCTCTAAATTGTCAGTTTTGGCTAAGGTGCTCGAACGACTTGTGAGTGAACAAGTAAAGGAGTTTTTATGTATAAATGATATCCTGTCTAAACATCAGTCAGGCTTCAGGAAGAAACATAGCACCATCACTGCAACAATGAAAGTGGTAAATGATATTACTAGTATGCTAGATAATAAACAGAGTTGTGCAGCTCTGTTTATTGACCTTTCCAAAGCGTTTGACACCGTTGATCATCGTGTCTTAAAACAGAGGCTACTCAGTACTGGCATATCCAGCCATGCAGTGGGGTGGTTTGTGAACTACCTCTCTGAAAGGTCCCAATGTGTTCACTTTGATGGGCTGTCTTCTGAGTGGTTAAACATTGCTAATGGTGTTCCTCAAGGTTCTGTTTTAGGTCCACTTTTATTCTCCATATATATCAACAGTTTAGGTGAAAATGTGGATGAAGCTACTTTACATTTTTATGCGGACGATACCGTGATGTACTGAGCAGGTTCCTCCATTCAGGAGGCGGTTGTTAAATTACAGGCTGTTTTTAACATTATTCAGACTCAGCTCTCTGAACTAAAGCTTCTTTTAAATGTGGATAAAACCAAGATAATGCTCTTTTCAAAAGCTAAAAAGTCACCAGAGCCTGTTTTAGATATTGTATCAACGCAAGGA
>NC_136905.1:85273006-85303006 GCF_949606895.1 Notothenia rossii | reverse complement strand
TTCAGCTCCTCCTGCAGCCAGGAGGCTGTGGACCGCTCTGCCATGGAGAGGAAGATGAAGAGGCTGGAGGTGAGCCACTATCTAAGTCTAATGACCAGTCTAATGATCAGTCTAATGACCAGTTTAATGACCAGTCTAATAACCAGTCTAATGACCAGTCTAATGACCAGTTTAATGACCAGTCTAATGACCAGTTTAATGACCAGTCTAATAACCAGTCTAATGACCAGTCTAATGACCAGTTTAATGACCAGTCTAATGACCAGTTTAATGACCAGTCTAATGACCAGTCTAATGACCAGTCTAATGACCAGTTTAATGACCAGTCTAATGACCAGTTTAATAACCAGTCTAATGACCAGTTTAATGACCAGTTTAATAACCAGTTTAATGACCAGTCTAATGACCAGTTTAATAACCAGTCTAATGACCAGTTTAATAACCAGTCTAATGACCAGTTTAATGACCAGTTTAATAACCAGTTTAATGACCAGTCTAATGACCAGTTTAATAACCAGTTTAATGACCAGTTTAATAACCAGTTTAATGACCAGTCTAATGACCAGTTTAATAACCAGTCTAATGACCAGTCTAATGACCAGTCTAATGACCAGTCTAATGACCAGTCTAATAACCAGTTTAATAACCAGTCTAATAACCAGTCTAATGACCAGTCTAATAACCAGTCTAATGACCAGTTTAATAACCAGTCTAATGACCAGTTTAATAACCAGTCTAATGACCAGTCTAATAACCAGTTTAATAACCAGTTTAATAACCAGTTTAATAACCAGTCTAATAACCAGTTTAATAACCAGTCTAATGACCAGTCTAATGACCAGTCTAATGATCAGTTTAATAACCAGTCTAATAACCAGTTTAATAACCAGTCTAATGACCAGTCTAATGACCAGTTTAATAACCAGTCTAATGACCAGTTTAATAACCAGTTTAATAACCAGTTTAATAACCAGTCTAATAACCAGTTTAATAACCAGTCTAATGACCAGTCTAATGACCAGTCTAATGACCAGTTTAATAACCAGTCTAATAACCAGTTTAATAACCAGTCTAATGACCAGTCTAATGACCAGTTTAATAACCAGTCTAATGACCAGTCTAATAACCAGTCTAATGACCAGTTTAATAACCAGTCTAATGACCAGTTTAATAACCAGTCTAATGACCAGTCTAATAACCAGTTTAATAACCAGTTTAATAACCAGTTTAATAACCAGTCTAATAACCAGTTTAATAACCAGTCTAATGACCAGTTTAATGACCAGTCTAATAACCAGTCTAATAACCAGTCTAATGACCAGTCTAATAACCAGTTTAATAACCAGTTTAATGACCAGTCTAATGACCAGTTTAATAACCAGTCTAATGACCAGTTTAATGACCAGTTTAATGACCAGTTTAATAACCAGTTTAATGACCAGTCTAATGACCAGTTTAATAACCAGTTTAATGACCAGTCTAATGACCAGTTTAATAACCAGTTTAATGACCAGTCTAATAACCAGTCTAATAACCAGTCTAATGACCAGTCTAATAACCAGTTTAATAACCAGTTTAATGACCAGTCTAATGACCAGTTTAATAACCAGTCTAATGACCAGTTTAATAACCAGTTTAATGACCAGTTTAATAACCAGTCTAATGACCAGTCTAATGACCAGTCTAATGACCAGTCTAATGACCAGTTTAATGACCAGTCTAATGACCAGTCTAATGACCAGTTTAATGACCAGTCTAATGACCAGTTTAATAACCAGTTTAATGACCAGTCTAATGACCAGTTTAATAACCAGTTTAATGACCAGTCTAATAACCAGTTTAATAACCAGTTTAATGACCAGTCTAATGACCAGTTTAATAACCAGTTTAATGACCAGTCTAATGACCAGTTTAATAACCAGTTTAATGACCAGTCTAATGACCAGTTTAATAACCAGTTTAATGACCAGTCTAATAACCAGTCTAATAACCAGTTTAATAACCAGTTTAATGACCAGTCTAATGACCAGTTTAATAACCAGTCTAATGACCAGTTTAATGACCAGTCTAATAACCAGTTTAATAACCAGTTTAATGACCAGTCTAATGACCAGTTTAATAACCAGTCTAATGACCAGTTTAATGACCAGTCTAATGACCAGTTTAATAACCAGTCTAATGACCAGTCTAATGACCAGTTTAATAACCAGTCTAATGACCAGTCTAATGACCAGTTTAATAACCAGTTTAATGACCAGTCTAATGATCAGTCTAATGACCAGTCTAATGACCAGTCTAATGACCAGTTTAATAACCAGTTTAATAACCAGTCTAATGACCAGTTTAATGACCAGTTTAATAACCAGTCTAATAACCAGTTTAATGACCAGTTTAATGATCAGTCTAATGACCAGTTTAATGACCAGTCTAATGATCAGTCTAATTACCAGTTTAATAACCAGTCTAATAACCAGTCTAATGACCAGTCTAATGACCAGTTTAATAACCAGTCTAATAACCAGTCTAATGATCAGTCTAATGACCAGTCTAATAACCAGTTTAATAACCAGTCTAATGACCAGTCTAATGACCAGTCTAATAACCAGTTTAATAACCAGTCTAATGACCAGTCTAATAACCAGTCTAATGACCAGTCTAATGACCAGTCTAATGACCAGTCTAATAACCAGTTTAATAACCAGTTTAATAACCAGTCTAATAACCAGTCTAATGACCAGTCTAATGACCAGTCTAATAACCAGTTTAATAACCAGTCTAATAACCAGTCTAATGACCAGTCTAATGACCAGTCTAATGACCAGTCTAATGACCAGTCTAATAACCAGTTTAATAACCAGTTTAATAACCAGTCTAATAACCAGTCTAATGACCAGTCTAATGACCAGTCTAATAACCAGTTTAATAACCAGTCTAATAACCAGTCTAATGATCAGTCTAATGACCAGTTTAATAACCAGTCTAATAACCAGTCTAATGATCAGTCTAATGACCAGTTTAATAACCAGTCTAATGACCAGTCTAATGACCAGTTTAATAACCAGTCTAATGACCAGTCTAATAACCAGTTTAATAACCAGTCTAATGACCAGTCTAATGATCAGTTTAATGACCAGTCTAATGACCAGTCTAATAACCAGTTTAATAACCAGTCTAATGACCAGTCTAATAACCAGTCTAATGATCAGTTTAATGACCAGTCTAATGACCAGTCTAATAACCAGTTTAATAACCAGTCTAATGACCAGTCTAATAACCAGTCTAATGATCAGTTTAATGACCAGTTTAATGACCAGTTTAATGACCAGTTTAATAACCAGTCTAATAACCAGTCTAATGATCAGTCTAATGACCAGTCTAATAACCAGTCTAATGACCAGTCTAATGACCAGTTTAATAACCAGTCTAATGACCAGTCTAATAACCAGTTTAATAACCAGTCTAATGACCAGTCTAATGATCAGTTTAATGACCAGTCTAATGACCAGTCTAATAACCAGTTTAATAACCAGTCTAATGACCAGTCTAATAACCAGTCTAATGATCAGTTTAATGACCAGTCTAATGACCAGTCTAATAACCAGTTTAATAACCAGTCTAATGACCAGTCTAATAACCAGTCTAATGATCAGTCTAATGACCAGTTTAATAACCAGTTTAATAACCAGTTTAATAACCAGTTTAATGACCAGTCTAATGATCAGTCTAATGACCAGTTTAATGACCAGTCTAATGATCAGTCTAATAACCAGTTTAATAACCAGTTTAATGACCAGTCTAATGATCAGTCTAATGACCAGTTTAATGACCAGTCTAATGACCAGTCTAATGACCAGTCTAATAACCAGTTTAATGAAAAAAATAACGGAGTAACGCACCATGTAGTAACGGTAACTGAGTTACTGAAGTTAGAGTAGAAGTTACTGCCAAAAATAACGGTGTTAGTCCCAACACTGGTTATCAGAGTGTGATCAGAGTGTGATCAGAGTGTGATCAGAGTGTGATCAGAGTGTGATCAGAGTGTGATCAGAGTGTGATCAGAGTGTGATCAGAGTGTGATCAGAGTGTGATCAGTGTGTGATCAGTGTGTGATCAGAGTGTGATCAGAGTGTGATCAGAGTGTGATCAGTGTGTGATCAGAGTGTGATCAGAGTGTGATCAGTGCAACCACCAGCATTACTATCAGCCTGTGAGTCAATCTATGTCATTATATCTTACCCCCAGACCCTGCAGGCGGACTGTGAGCAGGGGCTCTCTCTGATGAAGACCCTCAGGGAGAAGACTCAGCGGGCGCTGGGCTTCCTGGAGGAGGAGGAGGCTGGCAGGCTGCAGGAGGAGGTGGAGGAGGGCCTGCTGCAGATGGAGCAGCTGATGGAGGCTCTGAGGGTTCAGCACACCTCCACGGAGAAATGCATCGCTCTCTCCAAAGACTTCTCCGACAAATACAGGTCCCAGAACCAGTGGCTGAGCGAGACCAGGACCCTGCTGGCCTCCAGCGTGGAGCCCAAGGCCGAGCTGTACCAGAAGAAGGCTCAACTGGCCAAGTACAAGGTGAGGAAACATCTGTATTTATTAAACCATCTGGACCAGAAGAAGGCTCAACTGGCCAAGTACAAGGTGAGGAAACATCTGTATTTATTAAACCATCTGGACCAGAAGAAGGCTCAACTGGCCAAGTACAAGGTGAGGAAACATCTGTATGTATGAAACAACCTGGACCAGAAGAAGGCTCAACTGGCCAAGTACAAGGTGAGGAAACATCTGTATTTATTAAACCACCTGCACCAGGAGAAGGCTCAACTGGCCAAGTACAAGGTGAGGAAACATCTGTATTTATTAAACCATCTGGACCAGGAGAAGGCTCAACTGGCCAAGTACAAGGTGAGGAAACATCTGTATTTATTAAACCATCTGGACCAGGAGAAGGCTCAACTGGCCAAGTACAAGGTGAGGAAACATCTGTATGTATTAAACCATCTGGACCAGGAGAAGGCTCAACTGGCCAAGTACAAGGTGAGGAAACATCTGTATTTATTAAACCATCTGGACCAGGAGAAGGCTCAGTTAGCTAAAGGCAAACTGAGGAAGGGAGGAAATACTTTCTAATGTTTGTTTCTGATATGATTGTTGTTGTTGTTGTTGTTGTTGTTGTTGTTGTGCAGACGATCCTGCAGACGGTGCAGTCTCATGACTCTGCTCTGAAGTCGGTTCTGGAGAAAGGAGAGGTTCTGCTGGACTCTGTGCACGACCCGTCCATCAGAGACAACCTGAAGACGCTGCAGGAGGACTACCTGCTCCTCTGTGACGCTGCTCAGGTACACATCACACCTGTTAGATGTGAACTATTCTTACAGATTTATAATATTTATAACTTCAGGGATATTTCATTATTTTTCTTGTATGTTTTTTCCTGCAGATTTATCATTTTATAATCTCAAAGAATATTAACTTTTTCATCCCTTTTTACCTTTGTGTGTGTGTGTGTGTGTGTGTGTGTGTGTGTGTGTGTGTGTGTGTGTGTGTGTGTGTGTGTGTGTGTGTGTGTGTGTGTGTGTGTGTGTGTGTGTGTGTGTGTGTGTGTGTGTGTGTGTGTGTGTGTGTGTGTGTGTGTGTGTGTGTGTGTGTGTGTGTGTGTGTGTGTGTGTGTGTGTGTGTGTGTGTGTGTGTGTGTTCAGACGCAGGTGCAGGTGCTGGTGGAGTGTGTGAAGGAGCACGAGGAGTACAACACAGAGCTGCAGGAGGTGGAGAAGTGGCTGCTGCAGATGTCCAGCAGGCTGGTGTCCTGCGACTCCTCGTGGCAGAGCGGAGGCATGGAGGCCGCCACGCAGCAGCTGGCACGACACAAGGTCCTGAAACAGAGATAGACATACATGTTGGGAGAACTCCCTCTCTTGGATATCAGCATGTGAAGGACACTGTTCAGGAACTAGTTGATGCTCTGTATGTGATGACTCCTTCCATTCTGGAGAGGATCACAGATACATGGATCCTGAGACTGAAGCTCAAGCCGGGGACCAGGGAGAGTTTCCTAACAACACAGAAGTGGATTAATATGCTCTGTGTTTTTAACCCCTGACTGTTGTCTTGCAGGCGATCATGGAGGAGATCTCCGGCTTTGAGGAGCGTCTGCGCAGTCTGCAGCAGAAAGCAGACGCTCTGCTGAGCAGCTGCTCAGAGCAGGTCCAGAGTAAGATGCTGCAGCAGGTGCAGTCTCACCTGCAGGGAGCCAGAGACAGCTACAGCGCCATCTGCAGCACCGCTCAGCGCGTAAGAAACACTCTACAAACCTAATACCTTTACTAACGTTCAAAACATAAAAAGCCAGGAAGGTGGAGTCCGTGGTAAATTCACACAAACAAATCAAATATTCTCATAGACTTTAATCTCATGATTTCTACTCACATTAATCTATACAGTTTATTAAAGGATTCAAAACAAATTGGTTCTGTTTCACAAAATAAGAGTAAATCTTGTGTGTTGTGGTGCAGGTGTACCAGAGTCTGGACCGGGAGCTGCAGAAGCACGTGAGCCACCAGGACACGCTGCAGCAGAGCCAGGCCTGGCTGAGAGCCGTCCAGGAGGAGGAGCTGCAGCTGCACCCCCCCACCGGCCTGCAGGGGGCGCTGAAGCAGGTGAAGCAGTACCGGGCCCTGCAGCAGCAGGCGAGCACCTACCTGGACCTGGTGTGCTCAGAGTGTGACCTCTCTGATGAGGCTGTGAGGGTCACGGCTGCTCAGGTGCAGCAGCTCAAACTCACGGTCAGTACACACCAACACACACCAACACACACACCAACACACACACCAACACACACACCAACACACACACCAACACACACACACCAACACACACACCAACACACACACCAACACACACACCAACACACACACCAACACACACACCAACACACACACCAACACACACACCAACACACACACACCAACACACACACCAACACACACACCAACACACACACACCAACACACACACCAACACACACACCAACACACACCAACACACACCAACACACACACCAACACACACACCAACACACACCAACACACACCAACACACACCAACACACACACCAACACACACACACCAACACACACACCAACACACACACCAACACACACCAACACACACACCAACACACACACCAACACACACCAACACACACACCAACACACACCAACACACACCAACACACACACACCAACACACACACCAACACACACACCAACACACACCAACACACACCAACACACACACCAACACACACACCAACACACACACCAACACACACCAACACACACCAACACACACACACCAACACACACACAAACACACACCAACACACACCAACACACACCAACACACACACCAACACACACCAACACACACCAACACACACACCAACACACACCAACACACACCATCACACACCATCACACACACCAACACACACCAACACACACACCAACACACACCAACACACACCAACACACACACCAACACACACCAACACACACCAACACACACCAACACACACACCAACACACACCATCACACACCATCACACACACCAACACACACCAACACACACACCAACACACACCAACACACACCAACACACACACCAACACACACCAACACACACCAACACACACCAACACACACACCAACACACACACACCAACACACACACCAACACACACACCAACACACACCAACACACACCAACACACACACCAACACACACCAACACACACCAACACACACACACCAACACACACACCAACACACACACCAACACACACCAACACACACCATCACACACCATCACACACACCAACACACACCAACACACACACCAACACACACCAACACACACCAACACACACACCAACACACACCAACACACACCAACACACACCAACACACACACCAACACACACACACCAACACACACACCAACACACACACCAACACACACCAACACACACCAACACACACACCAACACACACCAACACACACCAACACACACACACACCAACACACACACCAACACACACACCAACACACACCAACACACACCAACACACACACACCAACACACACACCAACACACACACCAACACACACACCAACACACACCAACACACACCAACACACACACACCAACACACACACCAACACACACACCAACACACACCAACACACACACCAACACACACCAACACACACCAACACACACACACCAACACACACACAAACACACACCAACACACACCAACACACACCAACACACACCAACACACACCAACACACACACCAACACACACCAACACACACCAACACACACCAACACACACACCAACACACACCATCACACACCATCACACACACCAACACACACCAACACACACACCAACACACACCAACACACACCAACACACACACCAACACACACACCAACACACACCAACACACACCAACACACACACCAACACACACCATCACACACCATCACACACACCAACACACACCAACACACACACCAACACACACCAACACACACACCAACACACACACAAACACACACCAACACACACCAACACACACCAACACACACCAACACACACACCAACACACACCAACACACACCAACACACACACCAACACACACCAACACACACCATCACACACCATCACACACACCAACACACACCAACACACACACCAACACACACCAACACACACCAACACACACCAACACACACACCAACACACACCATCACACACCATCACACACACCAACACACACCAACACACACACCAACACACACCAACACACACCAACACACACCAACACACACACCAACACACACACCAACACACACCAACACACACACCAACACACACACCAACACACACACCAACACACACCAACACACACCAACACACACCAACACACACCATCACACACCATCACACACACCAACACACACCAACACACACACCAACACACACACCAACACACACCAACACACACCAACACACACCAACACACACAGCAACACACACACCAACACACACCAACACACACCAACACACACACCAACACACACACCAACACACACCAACACACACACCAACACACACACCAACACAAACAGACACACACCAACACACACCAACACACACCAACACACACCAACACACACCAACACACACACCAACACACACACCAACACACACACCAACACAAACAGACACACACAGACACACACCAACACACACCAACACACACCAACACACACCAACACACACCAACACACACCATCACACACCAACACACCAACACACACACCAACACACACCAACACACACCAACACACACCAACACACCAACACACACCAACACACACCAACACACACCAACACACACACCAACACACACCAACACACACCAACACACACACCAACACACACACCATCACACACCATCACACACCAACACACACCAACACACACCAACACACACACCAACACACACACCAACACACACACCATCACACACCATCACACACCAACACACACCAACACACACCATCACACACCATCACACACCAACACACACCAACACACACCAACACACACCTACACACACACCAACACACAAACCAACACACACCAACACACACCATCACACACCAACACACACACACCAACACACACCCCAACACACACACCAACACACACCAACACACACCAACACACACCAACACACACCAACACACACCAACACACACCTACACACACCAGGGTTTCTGTTGGACAATATTGTGTTGGCCAAGTTCATAGAACCCAATCGAAAATCATTTAAATTCCAGGTTATAATGACAGAGGAATATGCAGAACAGAAGGGGTTTAGTACTTTTCCAAAGCACTGTGTGTCCTCATGAGAGGTGTGGAGTGTGAGTCCAGCTCTTTAAACTGTAAGGGTGTGTGTCCTCCTGCAGATCGAGGACAGGATGTCCCGCTCCCAGGCGCTGTGGGAGGGCTGGAGGGAGGTGAAAGAGCAGAAGCAGGAGCTCGGCGCTCTGTTTGTGGACACGGAGCAGCAGCTGCTCAGCCTCTCCAGGAGACCTGCGGAGCTCGAGGAGAAGATCGCCCACAACATGCTGCAGCAGGCCAAGGTAACAGCAAGAGAGTCACATGGGATTATATACATCTGTGAAGAGCCAGCACCTTATCGTGGTGGAGAGGTTAGTGTGCCCCGATGCACCTGTGCTGTCTGGAGCCTTGTGTTCCTGGTAGGGTCTCAGGCAAGGGGCCAGACTAAGATAGGTTCAAAGACCCCATGAAAGACAACATAAGAAGTGAGGATACCCGGCCCGGAGGAAGCCTGAGTCCTGAGGACTTGTGGGCACCTCCGCTTCTCCGTCCCGTTCTTTGTTGTTTGGATTCTGGATGTATTTTTGCATACATATTTAGATTTACCTTGAATGAATATTTGGACGTATTCTAAACACGTGTTCAGAATTCATTTCGTTATATTTACGATGTATTTGGGCTAACCATGTAGTCTACGTGTTGTCCCACAGGAGTGCAGCCAGCAGCTGCAGAGCAAGCAGAGCGTCCTGACCAAGATGAAGGAGACGGTGAAGACCCTGACGGAGGGACAGGAGACAGAGAGCAGACTGACGGAGGGACAGGAGACAGATAGCAGACTGACGGAGGGACAGGAGACAGATAGCAGACTGACGGAGGGACAGGAGTCTCCAGAACTGGCAGAGCTGGAGCGCCTGCGTCTGCGCTGGCTGGATCTGCGCAGCCAGGCCCAGCAGCTGCAGGTCCAGAGGGAGGAGGATCTGCAGCGAGCCGCAGAATATCATCTCTGCATCTCTGCTGTGGAGACGCTGTTCGAACAGGTCTCCAGAGACTGGGACAACCTGGCCAGGTGAGTCTGAGACCCTGCAGGAACCTTAGCTGCTAATTAAAAAAAGACAAAGCAAGTGTCTTTATGTTGCACCTTTCAACACAAGGCAACTCAAAGTGCTTTACAGAAAGGAAAGACATTAAGAGCATGAAGACAAAGGTCCAGGAGGAGAGAGGGTCTTTATTTCCATGTGTGTGTTCCAGGACGGATGCAGAGAGCTCCTCTCAGCACCTGGAGGCCCTGCGGAGGCTGGCGGTGGCCCTGGAGGAGCAGAAGGGAACCCTGGAGGCCCTGAAGGAGCAGAAGCAGAAGGTGGTGCAGCAGCTGAACCTGGACGATAAGGAGCTGGTGAAGGAGCAGATCAGCCACTTCGAGCAGCGCTGGGCTCAGATGCAGAGCCTGATCCAGAGGAAGATCCAGGACTCCGTGCTGACGCTGGAGGAGATGGGCCAGGTGGAGGCCCGGCTCAGGGAGGCGCGTGATTGGGCGGAAGAGCAGCAGCCCGCCCTATCAGAGGCCATGAAGATGAGCCCGCCCCCGGAGCTGGCGCAGAGCTTCCTGTTCGATCACCTGAGCGTCTGCAGCGAACTGGAGGCCAAACAGCTGATCCTGGATCAGGCCACGGCAGATTCTGACCGGGTTCTGGCCCGCCTCGGACTCAGAGAGCGGCAACGCCTCCAACAGCTGATCAGCTCCACCCAGGCCGAGGTGGAGAACCTGAGCGTGAAGGTGAGGAGGTGGAGGGAAGCCGGGAGCTGCTACCTGCAGGGTCCTGCAGCTCTGCAGTGAAGCAGAATGTATATTCCACGGTGTCTAATGCATGTCTCTGTGTTGCAGGTGGTGCAGCGCAGGAAGCACCTGAGCAAGGCGTTCACAGAGCGGAGTCAGTTCCTGATGGCGGTGGGGCAGTCGATCTCCTGGGTTCAGCAGAACGAGAAGAAGGCTCAGGCTGAGGAACACGTTGCTCTGTTACCTGAAGACCTGTCCAAACAGGTGAGGACCTGCAGGAACATCCAGAGCAGCCTGAAGGCCTACCAGAGCGAGCTGACCTCCCTGTGGGCGCAGGGCCGAGACCTGATGAGGGGCGCCAGCGACGAGGAGAGGAACGAGATCCTCTCCAAGCTGCAGGAGCTCCAGAACATCTTCGACAAAACGCTGCACCGCTGCGGACAGAAGCTGCAGGAGCTGGAGAAGGTTCTGGTCTCAAGGAAGTACTTCAAGTCCGACCTGGAGAGGATCTGCGTGTGGATCAAACAGGCCGACATCATCACCTTCCCTGAGATCAACCTGATGGTGGGAGACGGCGAGCTGGAGGCGCAGCTGCTGAAGTACGAGCAGATCGTGGAGCAGGCGATGGAGAACGAGAACTTGCTGCTGATCGTAGAGCGCGCCGGGCAGGAGATCCTCCCCAGTCTCAACGAGCTGGACCACTGCTACCTGGACGAGAAGCTGAACACGCTGCCGCAGCAGTACAACAGCATCCTCGCGCTCGCCAGGGAGAAGCAGGAGAAGATCCAGCAGGCCATCCTCACCCGCAACGAGTACACCTCCTTCATAGACGTGACCCACAAGGCCCTGCAGGAGCTGGAGGAGCAGTTCAGCAGCCTGGGGAAGCAGCCGGTGGGCCTGCAGACGGAGGAGGTGGAGAGTCTGCAAAGAGACTACAGATCCCTGCAGAGCGACTTGATCCGTCTGGGACTCGCCGTCAGTGAGCTGAACCAGAAGAAGGAGGGCTTCAGGAGCACCGGGCAGCCCTGGCGCCCCGAGGAGATGACCACGCTGGTGAGTCTGTACAACGGACTGAAGAGGCTGGTGGAGCAGAAGGTGGAGCATCTGGACGAGACGCTGGAGTCCTTCGAGGACCACAAAGCCATGGCCCTGCAGGTGGACTCGCAGCTGAAGGCCACCAAGGAGCAGCTGGTGAAAGTGAACGAGGAGACCCAGTCCGCGGAGGAACGGCTGAAGAACTACCACACTCTGGCCGGGAGTTTGCAGAGCGCTAACTCTCATCTGTCACGTTTGATGGAGCAGATGGACACTCTGGCTCCTCGGGTGGAGCAGGGAGCACAGGATGCCTCCAAGGAGCAGGTGGTGCTGTGGCAGGAGGAGCTGAGGTCCCTGCAGGCGGCCGTAGGAGATCTGATCGAAGAGTGCGAGACCCGCTTCGTGCAGAGTAAGGACTTTGAGACGGAGATGGAGCGGACGCTGGAGTGGCTTCAGAGGGTCAGGGACGAGCTGGACTGCGCTGTGATGGTGGATGTGAGGGTGGAGAAGGTGCAGGAGGAGATCCGGAAGCAGCAGATCATGCAGGAGGAGGTGCAGTCCAGGCTGAGGATCGTGGCGGCACTCAGCAGTCGAGAGAAACAGACGTATATCGGAGCCAACGAGCTGGTGCCCGGACACGTGGACAACAGTCTGCAGGAGATGGCCAAACTGCAGGCGGACGTACAGAAGGCTCTGAGCTCCAAGCAGGTGAGGGGGGGGGGCATGTTCGCAAGTCTGAAAAAAATGAAAGATTCTGAAAAAAAGTCTAAATTATTTTTTTAAAAGTCTAAATTCAGAAATAATGAATTTCAGACAGAAAGTCAACATTCTGAGAAAAAAAGGAATTCTGAGTTCAAAGTCAGAATTCAGACAAAAAAGTCAAAATTCTTAGTTTTTTCTACCGAGATATTCAATATTCAATGTTTCTGTGTAGATCACCCTGGAGGAGGCTCTGGGTCTCTGCCAGCAGTACCACTTCAGGATGCAGGCGGCCTGTGAGTGGCTGGAAGACGCCGTGTCCTTCCTGCAGGAGGCGGGGCTTGGCGTGGACGTGGAAAACTACGAGGAGTGTCTCCGTCAGCAGGAGGACATCATGAACACGGAGCAGGAGTTCCTCCTCCACCTGCAGGAGCTCCAGAGCCTCCTGCCCCCCCTGCAGAGCCTCGTGAACCCCACCGCCCGCGAGCAGCTGCTCCTCAGCCTGGAGTCGGCCCGGCAGAGAGGGGGCGAGGTCCGGGACCAGCTGCAGTGCCACCAGGACGTCCTGCAGAGGTACAAAGAAACACTTGTTCTTTTATTATTAGAAGTGTTATTCTTTTTTTCCTTGAATTTTTACTTTTTTATAAGAATTTGAATTTTTTCTAAGGATTTCCTTTTTTTCTGAGAAGTTATTTATTTTCCAAGAGTTTCATTTTTTTCTCAGAATTTCATTTTTTTCGAAGATTTTCATTTTTCTTTTTACAATTAAATCCTTTGTGAAACAATCCAGAATATAAGAACATACAAATCTATTTTCCTACATGAATCTATTTGTACTTGTTAAATGCAGAAAGTGAAAGTTAGTTAGTAAAATAGTAAACAGTGTTTAACGTGTTTCTCCTCAGCTGTGTGTGTCAGTGGAAGTCGTACCAGGAGGCTCGGCAGACGGTCATCGAGCTTATGAACGAGGCGGAGAAGAAGCTGACGGAGTTTTCCACCGCCAAGGCAGCGACCAGCGAGGAGGCCGAGGAGAAGCTGTGCAAACACCGGGTAAACACAGGAAGAACTAAAGTCTAAATTCAGAGAAAAAGTCCAAATTCAGGAAAAGTCCAAATTCATGGAAAGTCAATATTCTAAAAAAATGTTTGTGCTGCAGTCGCTGGTGAACAGAGTAATAATATATAATGTTCTGAACGCACTGTGTTCATCACCTCTCTGTGCTTTAGTCTCTGGTGTCGCTGGTGAACGGCTTCCAGGAGAAGCTGCGCCTCCTGGAGGAGCAGGCGTCTCAGCTGGAGCTCGTGGGCAGCGACGCCTCGAAGGCCACCATCAGCCGCTCGATGACCACCGTGTGGCAGCGCTGGACCCGCCTGAGGAGCGTGGCCCGGGGCCGAGAGACGGTGCTGGAGGACACGGCGCAGGACTGGAGGACCTTCAGGGAGAAGGTAACACCACCCGTGTGACTCTTTTATTAAAACTTGTATTCTAACCTTTCCTAATGTTTCCTAGTTCAGATTTATTTCTTCTTTTTTCGAAAAGTTGTAAAAATTCATATTTTTTAAATAACAAAACATTCTGAAATAAATGAAATTCTGAGAGAAAAATGAAATTCTTAAAATAAAGTCAGAATTCTAAAAAAAAAGTAGGAATCCTCAATTTTTTTTGTTGTGAATTCACATTGTTAAAAAAATGAGATTGTTAAAAAAATGAGATTGTTAAAAAAATGTAATTGTTCAAAAAATATTATTGTTCAAAAAATGTTATTGTTCAAAAAATTTAATTCTTCAGAAAATGAAATTTTTTAAAAAATGAATTTTTTTAAAACATGAAATTGTTCAAACAATTAAATTCTTTAAACATTTTAATTTTTCCCCAATTTTTTTTTTTTAAATAAGTCAATATTCTGAAGAAAACAAAGACAATTGTTCGAAAAAGTAGAAAACTATTAAAAAAAAGTCATGAGAATTCTGGAAAAAAGTCAAAATGTCTTAGATCTTCTATAATCTTATTCAAAGATGTTGAAGGTGCGGGGGCTCGGATGTGGAGAACCGGTTCCCTGACTCTGATCTTGTTTATTCTTATTCACAGATGTTGAAGGTGCGGGGGCTCGGATGTGGAGAACCGGTTCCCTGACTCTGATCTTATTTATTCTTATTCACAGATGTTGAAGGTGCGGGGGCTCGGATGTGGAGAACCGGTTCCCTGACTCTGATCTTATTTATTCTTATTCACAGATGTTGAAGGTGCGGGGGCTCGGATGTGGAGAACCGGTTCCCTGACTCTGATCTTATTTATTCTTATTCACAGATGTTGAAGGTGCGGGGCGTGTGTGAGGAACTGCAGAACCGCTTCCCTGACTCTGCGGTGGAGAAGGCCTCCAAAGTGTCTCTGCAGGCTCTCCAGGAGCAGCAGGAGCTTCTGGTGCAGGACCTGGAGAGAGAGCTGTCTTCTCTCACTCTGGTGAGGCAGTACGCCCTCAGCCTGCTGCACGACGTGGAAGTTCCCTCGCCCACCACGGAGCAGGAGGAGCTGCCCTCGCTCAAGGAGATCTGGGCGGTGCAGGAGCGCATGGAGAGGTGGGGACGAGTGATTTGTCAACTGCTCAAAAAGTCAAAATTCAGAAAGAAAGTCAAAATTCCGAAATAAATGCAATTCTGAGAAAAAAGTCAACATTTTGAATAAATCTAATTTCAGAAGAAAAAAGGTCAAAATGTATTCTGAGAAAAATTCTGCTGTCTCAGAACGAAGCATCCTCTACTTTTAGAAGTGAGGTTATATACAGTATATGATATGTGTGTTATCTCCCTCAGCCTGCTGACTCAGTCCCGTCTGAAGCTCTTTCTACCATATGAAGTTATATATATGATATGTGTGTTATCTCCCTCAGCCTGCTGACTCAGTCCCGTCTGAAGCTCTTTCTACCATATGAAGTTATATATATGATATGTGTGTTATCTCCCTCAGCCTGCTGACTCAGTCCCGTCTGAAGCTCTTTCTACCATATGAAGTTATATATATGATATGTGTGTTATCTCCCTCAGCCTGCTGACTCAGTCCCGTCTGAAGCTCTTTCTACCATATGAAGTTATATATATGATATGTGTGTTATCTCCCTCAGCCTGCTGGCTCAGTCCCGTCTGAAGCTCTTTCTACCATATGAAGTTATATATATGATATGTGTGTTATCTCCCTCAGCCTGCTGGCTCAGTCCCGTCTGAAGCTCTTTCTACCATATGAAGTTATATATATGATATGTGTATTATCTCCCTCAGCCTGCTGACTCAGTCCCGTCTGAAGCTCTTTCTACCATATGAAGTTATATATATGATATGTGTGTTATCTCCCTCAGCCTGCTGACTCAGTCCCGTCTGAAGCTCTTTCTACCATATGAAGTTATATATATGATATGTGTGTTATCTCCCTCAGCCTGCTGGCTCAGTCCCATCTGAAGCTCTTTCTACCATATGAAGTTATATATATGATATGTGTGTTATCTCCCTCAGCCTGCTGGCTCAGTCCCATCTGAAGCTCTTTCTACCATATGAAGTTATATATATGATATGTGTATTATCTCCCTCAGCCTGCTGGCTCAGTCCCGTCTGAAGCTCTTTCTACCATATGAAGTTATATATATGATATGTGTATTATCTCCCTCAGCCTGCTGGCTCAGTCCCGTCTGAAGCTCTTTCTACCATATGAAGTTATATATATGATATGTGTGTTATCTCCCTCAGCCTGCTGACTCAGTCCCGTCTGAAGCTCTTTCTACCATATGAAGTTATATATATGATATGTGTATTATCTCCCTCAGCCTGCTGACTCAGTCCCGTCTGAAGCTCTTTCTACCATATGAAGTTATATATATGATATGTGTATTATCTCCCTCAGCCTGCTGGCTCAGTCCCGTCTGAAGCGCTCCCAGGCCTCTCAGGAGCTGAGGGACCGGGAGGAGGTGGAGAAGGAGCTGAGCGTCGTGAAGTCCTGGATCCAAGAGAGCCGGGAGCTGCTGCTCAACCCCACACCTGATATAGAGGCTCTGCTGCAGGAGCTGGAGGTACACACACACACACACACACACACACACACACACACACACACACACACACACACACACACACACACACACACACACACACACACACACACACACACACACACACACACACACACACACACACACACACACACACACACACACACACACACACACACACGCACACACACATACACACACATACACACACACACACACACACACACACACACACACACACATACACATACACACACACACATACACACACACACACACACACACACACACACACACACACACACACACACACACACACACTGTTAGAGCCACAATGAAGTCAGGGTTATTATTTCGAGTCATAATCTGATAAGTGATTTAGTGATGGAGGGTTGATTTGTGTTGCCGTGGTGAATATGTTTTGATGAAGTGATTGTTTATTTTATATCGTAAATATGATCTGTTTCCGTGTACCTTCCGGTGTGTATTTAAGTGAGGTAATTGAGGACAGCCGGGGTGCTCTGAGACCTGATGAGACGGGGAGCGGAAAAGTTTTTTGACCGCAAATTGCTGACAGAAATTAGTGTTGCAAATTGGACTGCAAACAAAGTATAGTTTAGTTTATATAGGAAAACATACCGCCGAAATATTGTTTAAAAATGTGTTATTTTGAGACTATTTAAGTCAATACTTTGTTGTTAATAAATTACATCCTTTTGACTGAAAACCTTCGGCTGCTTATTGTTTTGGTTGCGTGTCGTCGACCCCTCCATTACACACACACACATACAGATGTATAGTTTATATGTGTGAGTGTTTAAAGTGTTGGTTCTGCAGGTGGTGCACGGGGAGGTGATGTCGTTCCGCCACAGCGTGGAGAAGCTGGCGGAGCAGCAGCAGAGTAAATACCTGGATCTGTACACCATCCTGCCCTCAGAGATCTCCATGCAGCTGGCAGAGGTCTCCCTGGCTCTGGGGGCCATCGAGGACCAGGTACAGGTTCTCATTCCCTGCTGCATGTCTCGTTCCCTTATTTCATATCAAGTCAAAATTCAGACAACATACTTCGAAAAAAAGTCAAATAAATGAAATTCTTAGTCAATATTCTAAGAAAAAGTCAAAATTCAGAAACAAATGCAATTCTTATAAAAAAGTATTAAGAAAAAATATAAGTAAAAAGTTCAAAAACAATTAAACTCAGATAAAAAAGTCAAAATTCAGAAAAAAAAAGATCTCTGAGAAAGAAATCAAAATTCAGAAACAAAATTCAGAAAAAAATGCAATTCTGATATCAACATTCTAAATTCAGGTAATAAAAGTCTACATTTCTTAGAAAAAGTAAATTTTTTGAGAAACAATCAAAATTCATATATAAATGAAATTCTGAGAAAAATTCTGAAAAAATTAAAATGTTAAGAAAAAAGTTTAAAGTCAGAAAAAAGTGGAAATTTATTCAGAAAAAAAGAAATTCTGAGAAGAAAGTTCATATTCAGAAAAAAAAAAAAACATTTCTGAGAAAAAAAGTCTAAATTCTTAGAAAGTTCAAGTTTACGTTGAACTCCAGCGGGAACCTGAGATTAGCAGCTGTTGTACATGTGAAGCCTCTGCACCTCACACACACATTCATGTTTAACTGGGTGTGTGTGTGTGTGTGTGTGTGTGTGTGTGTGTGTGTGTGTGTGTGTGTGTGTGTGTGTGTGTGTGTGTGTGTGTGTGTGTGTGTGTGTGTGTGTGTGTGTGTGTGTGTGTGTGTGTGTGTGTGTGTGTGTGTGTGTGTGTGTGTGTGTGTGTGTGTGTGTGTGTGTGTGTGTGTGTGTGTGTGTGTGTGTGTGTGTGTGTGTGTGTGTTTGTTCTCCAGGTGCTTTCGAGGGAGAGAGAGATCCAGAAGACTCGGGAGATAAAAGAGGATTTCAGCTGCAGAATCCACGACATCTCAGAGAGGCTGAAGGCTGTCTCTGCTAAACTGAAGGACAAGTCTCCAGACGTGGAGCACGCCAAGGAGGAGGCTAAGGTGAGCAGGAGGTCAAGGTAAAGAGGAGGTCACGGTAAAGAGGAGGCCAGGTAAAGAGGAGGTCAAGGTGAGGAGGAGGTCAGGTAAAGAGGAGGTCAAGGTGAGGAGGAGGTCAAGGTAAAGAGGAGGTCAGGTAAAGAGGAGGTCAAGGTGAGGAGGAGGTCAAGGGAGAGGTCAAGGTGGGTCAACGGGGTCCTGCAGGGCTGAGAGATACTGAAGGCTCACTATCTATTGATGCGCTTTCTAAAATGAAGTTCTGAGAAAAAAATGAAATTCTTAGAAAAACAATTAATTCTAAGAGAAAAATTAAATTCTTAGAAAAAAGTCAGATTTTCGTAAAATCAGCAAAGATTCTGAGAAGGATCTGGACTCCTGCAGTCGGACTCTCTTTAAATGATGTTAAACAGTGAATGATTAATATGTTTCCTCAGAGTGTGGTGGAGGAGCTGGACTCCTGCGGGCGCTGCCTCTCTGATCTGGAATCAGCTGTTCAGGATTTCGGGCGCAGGAACCCCCTTCTGGCCAAACAGCTGAGCGACAACATCAGCAAACTGTCAGAAACCCACCGTCAGACGTCAAGACTCGCCGACTGCCGGCACAACTGGATCAAGAAGGTACGTTTTATCACAGTGTGTAGGAATGTGTACCTTCTTCTTCTGTGCTTTTAAAAGTCAAAATGTCTTAGAACAAAGAAGATAAAATCCAGGCAAAATTGTTAGAAAGAAAGTCAAAATACAGAAAAAAGTCAAAATTCGGCAAAAAAAGAATCCAGAAAAATAATCAAAGAATCCACAACTGGATCAAAAAGGCACGTCTCTTATTCTTACAACGTGTAGTGATTCATCCCTTCTTCCTCTGTGTTTCCTCTCCTCAGGCTGTGTGTTATCTGGACGAATACAACGAGATGCTGGATTTCATCGTGCGGTGGTCGGAGAAATCCAGAAGTCTGGAGAGAGCCAACATCATCTGGAACTCCTCCGTTCACCTGCAGGAGCAGATCCGCATGTACCAGGTGAGAAGAATACACATATTACATTTTTTATGAAGTTGAATGTAATCTTTTTTTATTCACATTTTCTTATCTTGTCCCCACCTCAGACGGTGCTTCGAGAGTCCCGGGAGCTGCACGGAGACGTGGAGTCCATGGCTGAGAAGGTGTGTAACGAGCAACTATTAAATCAGCTGTGTTAATCAGAGAATGACCCCTTGGCTCATTGCTTCTCAGGTGGAGCTGCTGTCGGAGGTCCTGCAGGTGGAGGCTCTGAGTCAGCAGGTGTGTGATCTGAGTCGACTCAGTGAGGAGCTGCAGCAGAGCATGAGGGGCCGGCTGGAGAGCCTGCAGGACGCGGACAAGGTACACACACACTGTTATTAATAACAAGGTACACACACACACACACACACACACAAACACACACACACACACACACACACACACACACACTATTATTAATAACAAGGTACACACACACACACACACTATTATTAATAACAAGGTACACACACACACACACACACACACACACACACACACACACACACACACACACACACACACACACACACACACACACACACACTATTATTAATAACAAGGTACACTTATTATTAATCCATCAAACTTTATTTATATAGCTTCAACACATAACAGAAAGTGACTCTACAGGTAGAAGCATGCAGCAGTGTCTCACACACCTTGCTGATATGATGTGTGTGTGCTGTGCTCAGAGTATGGAGGCCCTGGAGACGGAGGTGAAGGCCCTGCAGGCGGCTCTGGAGACGGTGCAGGCCACCATCACCTCCCCAGAGCTAGGGAGGCAGAGCCTGAAGGAGCAGCTGGCTCAGAGACAGGTAACGCTGCTCCTTAACATCATCTAATGATTAATGCTCGTTAACATCATCTAATGGTTAATGCTCGTTAACATCATCTAATGGTTAATGCTCGTTAACATCATCTAATGGTTAATGCTCGTTAACATCATCTAATGGTTAATGCTCGTTAAAACCATCTAATGGTTAATGCTCGTTAACACCATCTAATGGTTAATGCTCGTTAACATCATCTAATGGTTAATGCTCGTTAACATCATCTAATGGTTAATGCTCGTTAACATCATCTAATGGTTAATGCTCGTTAACATCATCTAATGATTAATGCTCGTTAAAACCATCTAATGGTTAATGCTCGTTAACACCATCTAATGGTTAATGCTCGTTAACATCATCTAATGGTTAATGCTCGTTAACATCATCTAATGGTTAATGCTCGTTAACATGATCTAATGGTTAACGCTCGTTAACATCATCTAATGGTTAACGCTCGTTAACATAATCTAATGGTTAATGCTCGTTAACATCATCTAATGGTTAATGCTCGTTAACATCATCTAATGGTTAATGCTCGTTAACACCATCTAATGGTTAATGCTCGTTAACATCATCTAATGGTTAATGCTCGTTAACATCATCTAATGGTTAATGCTCGTTAACATCATCTAATGATTAATGCTCCTTAACATCATCTAATGGTTAATGCTCGTTAACATCATCTAATGGTTAATGCTCGTTAACATCATCTAATGGTTAACGCTCCTTAACATCATCTAATGGTTAATGCTCGTTAACATCATCTAATGGTTAATGCTCCTTAACATCATCTAATGGTTAACGCTCGTTAACATCATCTAATGGTTAATGCTCCTTAACATCATCTAATGGTTAATGCTCGTTAACATCATCTAATGGTTAATGCTCCTTAACATCATCTAATGGTTAATGCTCGTTAACATCATCTAATGGTTAATGCTCCTTAACATCATCTAATGGTTAATGCTCGTTAACATCATCTAATGGTTAATGCTCCTTAACATCATCTAATGGTTAACGCTCGTTAACACCATCTAATGGTTAATGCTCGTTAACACCATCTAATGGTTAATGCTCGTTAACATCATCTAATGGTTAATGCTCATTAACATCATCTAATGGTTAACGCTCGTTAACACCATCTAATGGTTAATGCTTGTTAACATCATCTCATGGTTAATGCTCGTTAACACCATCTAATGGTTAATGCTCCTTAACATCATCTAATGGTTAATGCTCGTTAACACCATCTAATGGTTAATGCTCGTTAACATCATCTCATGGTTAATGCTCGTTAACACCATCTAATGGTTAATGCTCGTTAACACCATCTAATGGTTAATGCTCCTTAACACCATCTAATGGTTAATGCTCGTTAACATCATCTAATGGTTAATGCTCGTTAACACCATCTAATGGTTAATGCTCGTTAACATCATCTAATGGTTAATGCTCGTTAACATCATCTAATGGTTAATGCTCGTTAACACCATCTAATGGTTAATGCTCGTTAACATCATCTCATGGTTAATGCTCGTTAACACCATCTAATGGTTAATGCTCGTTAACATCATCTAATGGTTAATGCTCCTTAACATCATCTAATGGTTAATGCTCCTTAACATCATCTAATGGTTAATGCTCGTTAACATCATCTAATGATTAATGCTCCTTAACATCATCTAATGGTTAATGCTCCTTAACATCATCTAATGGTTAATGCTCGTTAACATCATCTAATGGTTAATGCTCGTTAACATAATCTAATGGTTAATGCTCGTTAACATAATCTAATGGTTAATGCTCCTTAACATCATCTAATGATTAATGCTCGTTAACACCATCTAATGGTTAATGCTCGTTAACACCATCTAATGGTTAATGCTCGTTAACACCATCTAATGGTTAATGCTCCTTAACACCATCTAATGGTTAATGCTCGTTAACACCATCTAATGGTTAATGCTCCTTAACATCATCTAATGGTTAATGCTCGTTAACACCATCTAATGGTTAATGCTCGTTAACACCATCTAATGGTTAATGCTCCTTAACACCATCTAATGGTTAATGCTCGTTAACACCATCTAATGGTTAATGCTCGTTAACACCATCTAATGGTTAATGCTCCTTAACATCATCTAATGATTAATGCTCGTTAACATCATCTAATGGTTAATGCTCGTTAACATCATCTAATGGTTAATGCTCCTTAACACCATCTAATGGTTAATGCTCGTTAACATCATCTAATGATTAATGCTCGTTAACATCATCTAATGATTAATGCTCGTTAACACCATCTAATGGTTAATGCTCGTTAACATCATCTAATGGTTAATGCTCGTTAACATCATCTAATGATTAATGCTCGTTAACATCATCTAATGATTAATGCTCGTTAACACCATCTAATGGTTAATGCTCGTTAACATCATCTAATGGTTAATGCTCGTTAACACCATCTAATGGTTAATGCTCGTTAACATCATCTAATGGTTAATGCTCGTTAACACCATCTAATGGTTAATGCTCGTTAACACCATCTAATGGTTAATGCTCCTTAACATCATGTCTGTAATGGTTAATGCTCGTTAACATCATCTAATGGTTAATGCTCGTTAACATCATGTCTTTAATGGTTAATGCTCGTTAACATCATGTCTGTAATGGTTAATGCTCGTTAACACCATCTAATGGTTAATGCTCGTTAACATCATCTAATGGTTAATGCTCGTTAACATCATGTCTTTAATGGTTAATGCTCGTTAACATCATGTCTGTAATGGTTAATGCTCGTTAACACCATCTAATGGTTAATGCTCGTTGACATCATGTCTTTAATGGTTAATGCTCGTTAACATCATGTCTTTAATGGTTAATGCTCGTTAACATCATGTCTGTAATGGTTAATGCTCGTTAACACCATCTAATGGTTAATGCTCGTTAACATCATGTCTGTAATGGTTAATGCTCGTTAACACCATCTAATGGTTAATGCTCGTTAACATCATCTAATGGTTAATGCTCGTTAACATCATGTCTTTAATGGTTAATGCTCGTTAACATCATGTCTGTAATGGTTAATGCTCGTTAACACCATCTAATGGTTAATGCTCGTTAACATCATCTAATGGTTAATGCTCGTTAACATCATGTCTTTAATGGTTAATGCTCGTTAACATCATGTCTGTAATGGTTAATGCTCGTTAACACCATCTAATGGTTAATGCTCGTTGACATCATGTCTTTAATGGTTAATGCTCGTTAACATCATGTCTTTAATGGTTAATGCTCGTTAACATCATGTCTGTAATGGTTAATGCTCGTTAACACCATCTAATGGTTAATGCTCGTTAACATCATGTCTGTAATGGTTAATGCTCGTTAACACCATCTAATGGTTAATGCTCGTTAACATCATCTAATGGTTAATGCTCGTTAACATCATGTCTGTAATGGTTAATGCTCGTTAACATCATCTAATGGTTAATGCTCGTTAACATCATGTCTGTAATGGTGAATGCTCGTTAACATCATGTCTGTAATGGTTAATGCTCGTTAACATCATCTAATGGTTAATGCTCGTTAACATCATGTCTGTAATGGTGAATGCTCGTTAACATCATGTCTGTAATGGTGAATGCTCGTTAACATCATGTCTGTAATGGTGAATGCTCGTTAACATCATGTCTGTAATGGTGAATGCTCGTTAACATCATGTCTGTAATGGTGAATGCTCGTTAACATCATGTCTGTAATGGTTAATGCTCGTTAACGTCATGTCTGTAATGGTTAATGCTCGTTAACACCATGTCTGTAATGGTTAATGCTCGTTAACATCATGTCTGTAATGGTTAATGCTCGTTAACATCATGTCTGTAATGGTTAATGCTCGTTAACATCATGTCTGTAATGGTTAATGCTCGTTAACATCATGTCTGTAATGGTTAATGCTCGTTAACATCATGTCTGTAATGGTTAATGCTCGTTAACATCATGTCTGTAATGGTTAATGCTCGTTAACATCATGTCTGTAATGGTTAATGCTCGTTAACATCATGTCTGTAATGGTTAATGCTCGTTAACATCATGTCTGTAATGGTTAATGCTCGTTAACATCATGTCTGTAATGGTTAATGCTCGTTAACACCATGTCTGTAATGGTTAATGCTCGTTAACATCATGTCTGTAATGGTTAATGCTCGTTAACATCATGTCTGTAATGGTTAATGCTCGTTAACATCATGTCTGTAATGGTTAATGCTCGTTAACACCATGTCTGTAATGGTTAATGCTCGTTAACACCATGTCTGTAATGGTTAATGCTCGTTAACATCATGTCTGTAATGGTTAATGCTCGTTAACATCATGTCTGTAATGGTTAATGCTCGTTAACACCATGTCTGTAATGGTTAATGCTCGTTAACATCATGTCTGTAATGGTTAATGCTCGTTAACATCATGTCTGTAATGGTTAATGCTCGTTAACACCATGTCTGTAATGGTTAATGCCTAGTTTTTAACCTGGTGTAATGTGTCCCTGCAGCGGCTGCTGGCGGACATGGAGGGTCTGAAGCAGCAGGTGGTGGCGGTGCAGATGTGTCAGAGCGCTCTGAGGGTCCCGGAGGAAGTGATGCCCTCCCTGAACATCTGCCGTACAGCACTGAGGCTGCAGCAGGAGGCCAGCCAGCTGCAGCACGTCGCCATCCAGCAGTGCAACATCCTGCAGGTGCAGCAACTCTTTAGGATGAGAACAGAAGACTTAGCTTGATCTGATCAGTGGCGAGCCGTGACTTTTATACCTAGGCCCTCTGACCCTCCCCCCCCCCCCTTCCCTCGAAAAGAAAAAGAAAAAAGAAGAGTTATTACGACTCAGGCCTACCTTAGATGATCAAATCACTGAAACAGAAAGTCCTCCTGTCCTTCTGGATGAAGCACTTGGGGGTCATTCAGCTGATCCGTCGTCCCTCCAGTTTATCATTGGAACTCAATCTTGAAAATGACTCGGTTAATAATTTCGCAACGATGTCATCACTATCACTGAATTGAGCCATCATGAACAAACTTATGCTAATCATAAATCTATCGATCATAAATCTATCGATTACATTTATGATGATTTGAAAATAATAAAAGTAGGGTAGACATGTGGATATTATCCGGCTGAACAAAACGTGCATTAATCAAACAGGTTTGTTCCACAGACCTTATTTCCAGCTATTCTCCAAAACCCTCTGGAGAGGTCCCACTGCTTTCTGTGGAGGGAACAAGCAGCTTACTTCCTGGTTTCAGGACGCGTCACTGCACCACCTGCATAGACCTCACAGCGGGCGGAACTTGTCATAAAGTCTGCGAAAATAAAGCCCGCCCATTTAGAGGGAAGATATGATTGGTCAATTGTACTGTCATTTGACATTACTCTCTCATTGAGTAGCGGGCCCTCTGTGAATGTAGAGAGGGACTAACAAGCTCTCCCGTCTTCACATAACTCACAGAGACCATTTAACCCTTCACATTCCAACAGAAACTGAACAGGCAGATTCAAAGGATTTATTTCTTTGGAAATGTTATTTTAAATACAATTAAATCAAGTTATTTTGGTAAAACTAATGAAAAATGTAACAAAAAAATAATTTTTCAAATATTATTTTTTAGAATATCTTAGCCCCTCAGAGAAGGCCTAGAGGGCCCTCAGAGAAGGCCCTCAGAGAAGGCCTAGAGGGCCCTGAGAGAAGGCCTAGAGCCTAGAGGGCCCTGAGAGAAGGCCCTCAGAGAAGGCCTAGAGGGGCCTCAGAGAGGGCCCTCAGAGAAGGCCCTCAGAGAAGGCCTAGAGGGCCCTCAGAGAGGGCGTAGAGGGCCCTCAGAGAAGGCCCTCAGAGAGGGCCTAGAGGGCCCTCAGAGAGGGCGTAGAGGGCCCTCAGAGAAGGCCTAGAGGGCCCTCAGAGAGGGCGTAGAGGGCCCTCAGAGAAGGCCTAGAGGGCCCTCAGAGAGGGCGTAGAGGGCCCTCAGAGAAGGCCTAGAGGGCCCTGACGGCTCGCCACTGGATCTGAAGGACCCATGGGGCTTTCTGCATATCATCTGAGTGTTCTCTGTGTTAGGGTTGAAGCAGCAGTTCTCTGCAGATGTGATTTTCTGTTTGCTCTGCAGGAGGCGGTGGTGCAGTCTGAGCAGTACGAACAGGAAGTGAAGGACCTGCAGGCTCTGATAGAGGAAGCTCACCGGGTCATCCAGGACCGACCCATCCCCACCAACAACATCCAGGAGCTGCAGGCTCAGATCCTGCACCACGAGGTATCAACCTGTAATACACTAACACAAACCAGCCAGGACAGTTCTCAGAGTCAGACCCTGCACCACGAGGACTGCAGCCCTTTGTTACACTCACCTGACACAACGCGTACGTGCAGGAGGGGAGGGGGGGGGGGAGGGGGGAGGGGAGGGGGGGGGGGGGGGGAGGGGGGAGAGGAGGGGAGGGAGGACACGTCAACAGTTTAATACCAACAAGCAGATGAAGAGTGACGCTTACATGTGTTTAAGTCAAGAGGAAATTCATATAAACAGAAACATGTCTTCAGTGTCCTCCTGACTTCCTCTGAGTGTCTCACTGATGACTGAATGTCCTGACGTGTTTCCTCTGCCTTGCTGAGATGTCCTCCTCCCTGAACATGTGTCTTTTGTCTCTGTGAGCAGGAGCTGGCTCAGAAGATCAAGGGCTACCAGGAGCAGATCGCCTCTCTGAACTCTAAGAGTAAGATGCTGGCAGTGAAGGCCAAACACGCCACCATGCTGCTGACGGTCAGCGAGGACGAGAAGACATCAGCTCAGACTCTCACGGTGAGAGGACGAGACATCCAACTACCTGCTTTGAACCTGCCATCAACATGTGTCCCCTCTTCTCCATGTCCCCTCTTCTTCATGTCTCTGCTACATCTACATGTGTCCCCTCTCCTCCATGTCTCTTCTACATCAACATGTGTCCCCTCTTCTTCATGTCTCTCCTACATCAACATGTGTCCCCTCTTCTTCATGTCTCTGCTACATCTACATGTGTCCCCTCTCCTCCATGTCTCTTCTACATCAACATGTGTCCCCTTTTCTTCATGTCTCTTCTACATCAACATGTGTCCCCTCTTCTTCATGTCTCTCCTACATCCACATGTGTCCCCTCTCCTCCATGTCTCTTCTACATCAACATGTGTCCCCTTTTCTTCATGTCTCTTCTACATCAACATGTGTCCCCTTTTCTTCATGTCTCTTCTACATCAACATGTGTCCCCTCTTCTCCATGTCTCTTCTACATCAACATGTGTCCCCTCTTCTTCATGTCTCTCCTACATCAACATGTGTCCCCTTTTCTTCATGTCTCTTCTACATCAACATGTGTCCCCTTTTCTTCATGTCTCTTCTACATCAACATGTGTCCCCTCTTCTCCATGTCTCTTCTACATCAACATGTGTCCCCTCTTCTTCATGTCTCTCCTACATCAACATGTGTCCCCTTTTCTTCATGTCTCTTCTACATCAACATGTGTCCCCTCTCCTCCATGTCTCTTCTACATCAACATGTGTCCCCTTTTCTTCATGTCTCTTCTACATCAACATGTGTCCCCTCTTCTTCATGTCTCTTCTACATCAACATGTGTCCCCTCTCCTCCATGTCTCTTCTACATCAACATGTGTCCCCTTTTCTTCATGTCTCTTCTACATCAACATGTGTCCCCTTTTCTTCATGTCTCTTCTACATCAACATGTGTCCCCTCTTCTTCATGTCTCTTCTACATCAACATGTGTCCCCTCTTCTCCATGTCTCTTCTACATCAACATGTGTCCTCTCTTCTTCATGTCTCTTCTACATCAACATGTGTCCCCTTTTCTCCATGTCTCTTCTACATCAACATGTGTCCCCTCTTCTTCATGTCTCTTCTACATCAACATGTGTCCCCTCTCCTCCATGTCTCTTCTACATCAACATGTGTCCCCTTTTCTCCATGTCTCTTCTACATCAACATGTGTCCCCTTTTCTTCATGTCTCTTCTACATCAACATGTGTCCCCTCTTCTCCATGTCTCTTCTACATCAACATGTGTCCTCTCTTCTTCATGTCTCTTCTACATCAACATGTGTCCCCTTTTCTCCATGTCTCTTCTACATCAACATGTGTCCCCTCTTCTTCATGTCTCTTCTACATCAACATGTGTCCCCTCTCCTCCATGTCTCTTCTACATCAACATGTGTCCCCTTTTCTCCATGTCTCTTCTACATCAACATGTGTCCCCTTTTCTTCATGTCTCTTCTACATCAACATGTGTCCCCTCTCCTCCATGTCTCTTCTACATCAACATGTGTCCCCTTTTCTCCATGTCTCTTCTACATCAACATGTGTCCCCTCTTCTTCATGTCTCTTCTACATCAACATGTGTCCCCTCTCCTCCATGTCTCTTCTACATCAACATGTGTCCCCTTTTCTCCATGTCTCTTCTACATCAACATGTGTCCCCTTTTCTTCATGTCTCTTCTACATCAACATGTGTCCCCTCTTCTCCATGTCTCTTCTACATCAACATGTGTCCCCTTTTCTTCATGTCTCTTCTACATCAACATGTGTCCCCTCTTCTCCATGTCTCTTCTACATCAACATGTGTCCCCTCTGAGATTCTCTC
>NC_136905.1:85240954-85267806 GCF_949606895.1 Notothenia rossii | reverse complement strand
AGTTAGCATGGTAGAAATGAGTTAGCATGGTAGAAATGAGTTAGCATGGCAGAAATGAGTTAGCGTGGTAGAAATGAGTTAGCATGGTAGAAATGAGTTAGCGTGGTAGAAATGAGTTAGCGTGGTAGAAATGAGTTAGCGTGGTAGAAATGAGTTAGCGTGGCAGAAATGAGTTAGCATGGCAGAAATGAGTTAGCATGGTAGTGTTTGGACGTGTGTTTGGACGCACAGAGATAGAAACATGTGATATGTGAACAACAGGAAACAAGAAGCTGCTTCATCACATGATCATGTTTCTGCCAATTAGCTCGTATTTAACCTCATTAGCATATTGAAGCGTCACATGTTGGAACATAGAACAAAGGAGTGTGTTAATGTGGGGGGGGGGGGGGGGGGTCATGGTGATATCTGTGGTGAGTCTCCTGCTGTCCAGGGGGTCAGCCTCTCTGGAGCAGCTTGAGCTTAATGTTCCTTCACATGGAGTTTCACACCTTGCTGAGTACTCCTCCAGGAGCATTAGAGGAGTCAGGGCATCACTAAGCAGATTAGATCTGTGTGTGTGTGTGTGTGTGTGTGTGTGTGTGTGTGTGTGTGTGTGTGTGTGTGTGTGTGTGTGTGTGTGTGTGTGTGTGTGTGTGTGTGTGTGTGTGTGTGTGTGTGTGTGTGTGTGTGTGTGTGTGTGTGTGTGTGTGTGTGTGTGTGTGTGTGTGTGTGTGTGTGTGTGTGTGTGTGTGTGTGTGTGTGTGTGTGTGTGTGTGTGTGTGTGTGTGTGTGTGTGTGTGTGTGTGTGTGTGTGTGTGTGTGTGTGTGTGTGTGTGTGTGTGTGTGTGTGTGTGTGTGTGTGTGATATCCCAGCAGGTGCAGCTAAACTTAG
Source organism: Notothenia rossii (assembly GCF_949606895.1). Lineage (NCBI taxonomy): Eukaryota > Metazoa > Chordata > Actinopteri > Perciformes > Nototheniidae > Notothenia > Notothenia rossii. Next base: position 85,266,932 of record NC_136905.1, on the reverse strand, counting down.
CCCCCGGCACGGCTTTAGAGACAGGAGGCTCTTCTGCTGTGTTCATGTCAGGGAGAAGGCTGGATGCTGCTCTGGAGGGGCGGCTGTGGGGGGGAGGCTGTGGGGGGGTGGCTTTGGAGGGAGGCTGTGGGGGGGGGGGGGGTGTTTTTATTGTACCTTTTATTTAACCAGGATAGGTCTCATTGAGACTCAGAATCTCCTGGCCCAGGATCCTGCCTGACTCTCAGCTCTTCTCTGATGGCTCTCTCAGGATTGTTGACGTCCTGCTGGATTCCTCTCCTTCTTATAGACACGCGCCTTTCCGAGCCTCTGGACCATCTGTATTATCTTTTCCATGTACACACGGCATCTATTGCACGGGACCCTCCTCTGTTGCTCTCCTCCAGATTTCTTAATTTTTCCCATTAACTCCTGGGTTTCTCTGGAAGTTCTTCCTTGTACGATGTGAGGGTCCGAGGACAGAGGGGGTCGTGTTGTCATACTGATATTCTGTACAAGCTGTGAAGTCCACTGAGACAAACCCAGTCATTCAACACGTTAGTTTGATGTTTGAGCTGGCCTGTCTCCTGCTGCTGCTGCAGGACCTGCTGCTGGAGGTGGAGCAGAAGACCAAGGACCTGACGGAGCTCAGCCTGCAGAGCGAGGGGCTCCTGATGGAGGGGGGCGTCAGGGAGGCTCTGGTGGGGAGGGTCCGCATGCTGAAGGGAGGCCTGCTGGAGCTGCAGAGGGTCCTGCAGGAGAGACAGGCTGACATCCAGGTGAGACACACACACTCTGACATCCATGTGAGACACACACACACACACACACACACACACACACACACACACACACACTCAGACATCCAGGTGAGACACTATATATAAATAAAGGATATATATCTTTTATCTAACGAGGTAAAAGTCTCATTAGGATTAAAACCTCTTGTTCCAGAGCGACCTGGCTCAGAGGGCTGCATGAACACAGTTACAACCAATGAACACAAAACGATACAGGCAGACGGACACAGCTGTTTAGGAACCAGCATCTGAACGACGTCTTGGGAGCGCAGGCCATATAGACTTTGTTTTTTACACATATATGTGTAAATGTAAGAGGGAACCAGCCCAAGCAGAGATTCATAAATAAAACCCAACCAATGGGAAAGCCTGCGTGCAGACAGAGACGGCCTATTATCTGAGTCCAGTGGTGTACCCGATATCCACATCCTAACAACACGTAATGCACAGCGACTCTGCAGGCCCTGCTCAGAGGCCTTCCTGTAGAGCAGATCATCCAAACCACTAAAACGCTTCAGAGATCAGATGTTTCCTCCTCTGAGGGAGAAGCCTCATGTTTAGCTTTGAAACAACTTTTCAGTTTGTGACTAGAAAGATACATTCTGATGTGTGTGTGTGTGCGTGTGGGTGTGTGTGTGTGTGTGTGTGTGTGTGTGTGTGTGTGTGTGTGTGTGTGTGTGTGTGTGTGTGTGTGTGTGTGTGTGTGTGTGTGTGTGTGTGTGTGTGTGTGTGTGTGTGTGTGTGTGTGTGTGTGTGTGTGTGTGTGTGTGTGTGTGTGTGTGTGTGTGTGTGTGTGTGTGTGTGTGTGTGTGTGTGTGTGTGTGTGTGTGTATCAGGGCTGTGTGCAGGAGCAGGAGGACAGCAGCTCAGACTCCAGTCTCTCTCAGAGTCCCAGCCTTCAGGACTGGCTGAACCAGAACCGGACCTCCAGAACCCAGCAGCACCAGGACCACCTGCTGAGACAGAGGGTAACACCTCACTATATATACTTTATTATAACTGTATTTATGTTAATGCAGCAGCAGCGCTTTTTATTTCCTGCTTCTTTGCACACACTGGGTGTTTCTCAATGTCGAGGACGCTGCCTTGGTAGCACATGTCTTCAGAGTCAGGTCCTTCAGAAGCGAAGCAAGAATCCTTCCTGGAATTCGGAGAACGAAGAATGGAACAGGCTAACAGGTGTGCGTCATACGAGAAGCCCCGCCTTACATTTTCCGCCAAAGATTTTGGAAATTGTTCCGTGCGCAAAGCATTGTGGGGATTTTAAGACCGCGGAGGACACACTGGTGCATCCTCGAAATGTCCCGCAACGAAGCATTCAGTCCTCGGTAGAATTCCAAGGATCCTGGACATTGGCACAGTCCTTCGGCGAGACTCGATGACGTAGCATCCTTGAAATAGTGGCTCTGAAGGATCCTTCCTCGACATTGAGAAACACCAACTCTCTCCAGTACAGGTTAGCTCTGAGTGTTAGCATGCTAATGTAAACACAGACCATATTACTTCCAGAACACGTCTCATTGTTTCTGACAGCAACGTTTCTGATTGGCCCGTGCTAAAGCCCGCCCACATTTTAGTAATGACGTCATGACGCAGCAAATCTGGATCAGCTCCATTGCTCCCCCGTTTTTAGAGATGTGGGTACGGAGGAGAAGAGAGAGGGGTTTATTTCCTGACACTTTGTGAGTCTCCAGACACACCAGGGATACACCGGGGGGACACGGTGACACACCGGGGGGACACCGGGGACACACCGGGGACACATGGTGATGTAGAGAAGACATCACTTTGAGATTCTCCTGACACACCGGGGACACACAGGGGACACACCGGGGACACATGTTGATGTAGAGAAGACATCACTTAGTGAGTCTCCTGACACACCGGGGACACATGGGGACACATGGTGATGTAGAGAAGACATCACTTAGTGAGTCTCCTGACACACCGGGGACACATGGGGACACATGTTGATGTAGAGAAGACATCACTTAGTGAGTCTCCTGACACATGGGGACACATTTTGATGTAGAGAAGACTTCACTTAGTGAGTCTCCTGACACACCGGGGACACATGGTGATGTAGAGAAGACATCACTTAGTGAGTCTCCTGACACACCGGGGACACATGGGGACACATGTTGATGTAGAGAAGACATCACTTAGTGAGTCTCCTGACACATGGGGACACATTTTGATGTAGAGAAGACTTCACTTAGTGAGTCTCCTGACACACCGGGGACACATGGGGACACATGGTGATGTAGAGAAGACATCACTTAGTGAGTCTCCTGACACACGGGGACACATGGGGACACACCGGGGACAGATGGTGATGTAGAGAAGACATCACTTAGTGAGTCTCCTGACACATGGGGAAACATTTTGATGTAGAGAAGACTTCACTTAGTGAGTCTCCTGACACACCGGGGACACATGGTGATGTAGAGAAGACATGACTTAGTGAGTCTCCTGACACACCGGGGACACATGGTGATGTAAAGAAGACATCACTTAGTGAGTCTCCTGACACACGGGGACACATGGGGACACACCGGGGACAGATGGTGATGTAGAGTAGACATCACTTAGTTAGTCTCGTGACACACCCGGGACACACCGGGGACACATGGGACACAGCGGGGACACACCAGGGACACATGGGGATGTAGAGAAGACATCACTTAGTGAGTCTCCTGACACAAGGGGACACATGGGGACACAACGGGGACACACCGGGGACAAATGGGACACACCGGGGACACATGGGACACACCTGGGACACAGCGGGGACACATGGTGATGTAGAGAAGACATCACTTAGTGAGTCTCGTGACACACGGGGACACATGGGGACACACCGGGGACACAGCGGGGACACATGGTGATGTAGAGAAGACATCACTTAGTGAGAGCACTTTGCAGGATGCTTTGAAGCAGCAGGGATGTTAGGAAGTAGCTGCTTCTCAAAGCCTAGCTCTGAGCGTGTTCCCTGTGTGTTCAGGACCTGGAGCAGCAGCTGTCGGAGCAGAAGAAGCTCCTCCAGTCTGTGGCCATCAGAGGAGAGGAGATCCTGATCCAGCAGGCGTCCCCCTGCAGCCCCATGGAGACCCTCCCCCCCGCGGTGAGGGAGGGGGAGAACAGGAGTCACATGAGGAAGAAGTGGGAGAGTCTTCGTCTGGAGCTGAGGACCAAACTGAAGCTGCTGCAGGAGACGCTGGAGCAGGAGAGCAAGGAGCAGCCGGTAACACCAAGCTTTATCACCATGTCTCAGCAGATACAGGTCGGATGTGTCCTCCTCCAGCAGAGCAACAGGGACATACAACTAATAACACTGATCAAATAGTGAAGAGAATGTTTTGAGATCTGCAAGTTAATACAAATAAAGTAGATGGAATATGATTTATAGAGAAATAATTAGCAGGAAGCAAACAGGTGAATGTTTGTGGACGGTCCTCACAGAGCTCAGCTGTTCAACAGTCTGATGGCCTGTGGGACGAAGCTGTCTCTGAGTCTGGGTTCAGTCCTGATGCTGCGGACAGAACCGTGTGTGGCTGGGTTTGAAGAGGGAGCAGTGAAGGGCTTCATGATGAGCCTGTCCCTCTGTCCCTCTGTCCCTCTGTCCCTCTGGTCTGCAGGTTTATACGCGGGCGTGTCGAGTGTCAGCAGCTGGATCTGAGGAGGACAGGTCGTCTCTGAACTCTCTGTACCACAGCTTCAGACACACCGTGGAGGACATCGCCTCACAGGTAACCCTCACTGCTTATTGACTCATTCAGAACATGAACATCCAACAGAAGGTTCTAAAGGTGGTCACATGGTCTAGTTGGTGCAAAACGACACATTAGTGCACAACATGTCCCTCTTTAATGCCTGTGTCTCCTGGTGGAGGCCCTCGTCATACACGGGTGCCTGGTGGACCGTCTGGGGGATCTACATCTGAGACAAAGGGTTTCTGTCTGTGAGAAAAGATTTGATTGTGACGCTCTTCTCTGGCAGCCGGGGGGAGGCGAGGCCCAGGTGGAGCAGATGGAGCAGCAGCTTTACTCGGCCGTGTCCTCCACCTCCTGCTGGCTGGACGGGGTGGAGAACTCTGTGTTCTCTGGATCTGTGATGCTGAGGGAGCAACCGGACACTCAGGTAAACACACTGCAGGTACACACACACACACACACACACACACACACACACACACACACACACACACACACACACACACACACACACACACACACACACACACACACACACACACACACACACACACTCACACACACTCACACTCACACTCACACTCACACACACACACACACACACACACACACACACACACACACACACACACACACACACACACACACTCACACTCACACTCACACTCACACACAGGTAAACACACAGCAGAGGCCTGTACTACGGAGCCGGTTCAACCTAACCTGGATATGTTTGAGTTAGCTGGTTGACTTAATCCAAAACATACGCGCTCTCGCTAAACGGTCCTACGACGCGGGTTATCAAGTGGATCGCTCAAGCCAGCCGTGTCCTATCTAGTTAGGAGCGCGTTCACATGAAAGGGGTGGTATCTGGAGCATTTGACCAATCACAAACATGGAGAAGCGTACTGACAGCGCAGCGTCATACTTCCTGAATGAAAAGTCAACTATAATATTAGACATATGAAGAAGTTAAACTTTAAACATCCATGACTTAAACACTTGATCCAGGATCAAAGCCACATAGCTGCACCTGCAAGGTGAATACAGCTGGTAACAGAACAAGTGTTTGAATGCGTACATGAACAGGTTTATGATATCACTAAGACACCATCTGACTTTCATTACATTTGACTCGAGTGTTTCCTCAACTTAATGTGTTGCTTAAAATAATCCTTCTGCATCCAGTATGTGACACTGTGAGTGTTGCACGGCCAGATACGGCTCAGCTGACTCAGATAAGGAGATGATACATTATGATGTGATATGCCGCGGACTGTACTTAATGTTACTCTGATCCGGTTACTTATGTAGTGGCAGATATTTAAGTAAGCTTTCTTAACGCTAATGTTCTAATAGTCAGATTGCTCTGAAGATGGGAGGTGATATTCTATTAATGTTCACGTTCACACAGTCGGTGAATTTTGCCGGCCGTCTTTCCTGCAACGGCAGCTTTTCTGTATTTCCTTTCTCCTGTAATATGACTTGATCGCTTTAAACTCCGCACACTGAGCTCTGATTGGTCAGCAGGCAGTGCTTTCACTGAGTTGAGCTCTTAGCCTGCAACCTAACCTGCTCCGGAGCAGGCTAGCCGCTCATCAGTTACCATGGAGATCTAGCCTGCTAAAAAGAGAACCAGCTTCGTAGGACCGGAAACCCAGAGTTTACCTGAAGTTAGCCGCTAAGAGAACATCCTGCTTCGTGGTACAGGCCTCTGGAGTTCCTGATGGCAAACCTTATAGAGCTGTTTCTCTGATGTTCCTGGTGTTCCTGGTGTTCCTGATGTTCCTGATGTTCCTGGTGTTCCTGATGTTCCTGATGTTCCTGGTGTTCCTGATGTTCCTGATGTTCCTGGTGTTCCTGATGTTCCTGGTGTTCCTGATGTTCCTGATGTTCCTGGTGTTCCTGATGTTCCTGGTGTTCCTGATGTTCCTGATGTCAGACGTTATAGAGCTGTTTCTTTGGTGTTCCTGCAGACGTTGGAGCAGGAGGTGCAGCAGGTGGTGGAGGAGGTGCAGCTGAGTGAGTCCCTGCTGGTCTCTGCTGGTCTGCAGGTGGAGGAGCGCTCCCTCCTGGAGGAGAACCTCTCCTGTCTGAAGGAGCGGTGCTCAGCTCTGGGTTTGGCTCTGAGCCGGCGCTGTGACGCCATGAGGAGCCGAGCGCAGGAGCTCACCGACTACCAGGTACCTCTCACTTGAACTAAGACCTTCCCTAGCTCCTACCTGTGCCACCTTTGGATCCTCTATGCTGCTCCTTGATCCCTTCATCCCAAACGTCCCTAGTTTAGTCCAAAACACCTGGGTGTCATGTCCTATACGCTCAACACCTCCAACATTTACTAGAGTTTAAATGGCCTCCCTGTCCCACTAGATATCTGCATTCCCACACATCCTGTGGCATGTCTGCATGTCTGCATGTCTGCATGTCTGCATGTCTGCATGTCTTCATGTCTGCATGTCTGCATGTCTGCATGTCTTCATGTCTGCATGTCTGCATGTCTTCATGTCTTCATGTCTGCATGTCTGCATGTCTGCATGTCTGCATGTCTGCATGTCTCCATGTCTGCATGTCTGCATGTCTGCATGTCTGCATGTCTTCATGTCTGCATGTCTGCATGTCTTCATATCTGCATGTCTGCATGTCTGCATGTCTTCATGTCTGCATGTCTGCATGTCTTCATGTCTGCATGTCTGCATGTCTTCATGTCTTCATGTCTGCATGTCTCCATGTCTGCATGTCTGCATGTCTTCATGTCTGCATGTCTGCATGTCTGCATGTCTGCATGTCTCCATGTCTGCATGTCTGCATGTCTGCATGTCTTCTCCCGTTCCTCTGCAGCCTGCTAAAGAAGACTCTCTCTATCAGAGTGAATGCTAACCAATAGCTCCATAGCTCCTCCAGCTCAGCCTGTGAGACTAGGTACCTCATGCTCATCAGTTACAAGACCTTTCCTAGCTCCTAACCCCTCCAGTCATTACTCCTAGTACCTTTGGACCCTTTATGACGTCCCTTAAACGTCCCTAGTTCAGGACACATCTCTTCCTATATGCGCACCACCATTTCTCCTAGACGTGGTCATGTGCCTCCCTGCACTTGAGTTGGAAACTAAACATGTGCATCTGTTCAGAGAAAGTGTGGGGACATGTGCACATGTTTAGTTTCCAACACAAGTCTGAATTCCCCTCTCCTCTGCAGTGTGCTGTTCACAGCCTCCAGCTCTCAGAAGGTCATTATATCAGGATGACTCTCCTCCGGCTCAGCCTGTGGGCCGTGGGTTAGATCTGAAGCGTCCTCTTGTCTCCACAGGCGCAGCTGCAGCTCCTCCAGACGGCTCTGATCGAGACCAAGTGCCACATCCTGCAGGAGCTCTCAGGGTCCATGGACCGAGCGGCCTGCCGACAGCTGGAGGTAACACACACACACACACACACACACACACACACACACACACACACACACACACACACACACACACACACACACACACACACACACACACACACACACACACTCCCTGTGGATATACTGTGTGTATCATGTGTACATCTAGTGTGTATTAGTACATAGTGTGTGTATTAGTACATAGTGTGTGTATTAGTACATAGTGTGTGTATTAGTACATAGTGTGTGTATTAGTACCTAGTGTGTGTAATAAATATCTACCTGCAGGTGATCTCCGACGCAGAGGAGAGTCTCAGAGACTTCGATCAGAGGATCTCTGAGCTGAAGGGCAGAGGAGCAGAGCTGCAGAGAGACCAGATATCAGCCAATAAGATACTGAAGCTACAGGTAACTCACACACACACACACACACACACACACACACACACACACACACACACACACACACACACACACACACACACACACACACACACGCACAGAGAGACACACTCAGACTCACTCACTTTTAGTATGTTTTGATGCTTATACTTTTGTGTGTGTGTGTGTGTGTGTGTGTGTGTGTGTATGGTGTGTGTGTGTGTGTCTCTCTCTCTCTCTCTCTCTCTCTCTCTCTCTCTCTCTCTCTCTCTCTCAGGACTCCTTGGAGGACCTGGTTCTGACGGTGTGTTCCCGGCGCAGTGTTCTGACCCAGGACCAGGTTCTGAAGGACCAGTTTGAGCGGGCCCTGCTGGACCTCAGAGACCTGCTGGAGACCGCCAGGGACAAGATGGCCGCCGAGCAGAGGGTCCTGGCCGGCTCCGTGGACGACGTGCAGAACCACCTGGACAAACACAAGGTGAGATCAATACTGAGTGTGTGTCAGTGTGTAGTCAGTGTGTAGTCAGTGTGTAGTCAGTGTGTAGTCAGTGTGTAGTCAGTGTGTAGTCAGTGTGTAGTCAGTGTGTAGTCAGTGTGTGTCAGTGTGTAGTCAGTGTGTAGTCAGTGTGTAGTCAGTGTGTAGTCAGTGTGTAGTCATGTGTGTCAGTGTGTAGTCATGTGTAGTCATGTGTAGTCAGTGTGTAGTCAGTGTGTAGTCAGTGTGTAGTCAGTGTGTAGTCAGTGTGTAGTCAGTGTGTAGTCAGTGTGTGTCAGTGTGTGTCAGTGTGTAGTCAGTGTGTGTCAGTGTGTGTCAGTGTGTGTCAGTGTGTAGTCAGTGTGTAGTCAGTGTGTAGTCAGTGTGTAGTCAGTGTGTAGTCAGTGTGTGTCAGTGTGTGTCAGTGTGTAGTCAGTGTGTAGTCAGTGTGTAGTCAGTGTGTAGTCAGTGTGTAGTCAGTGTGTAGTCAGTGTGTAGTCAGTGTGTGTCAGTGTGTGTCAGTGTGTGTCAGTGTGTAGTCAGTGTGTAGTCAGTGTGTAGTCAGTGTGTAGTCAGTGTGTAGTCAGTGTGTAGTCAGTGTGTAGTCAGTGTGTGTCAGTGTGTGTCAGTGTGTAGTCAGTGTGTAGTCAGTGTGTAGTCATGTGTAGTCAGTGTGTAGTCAGTGTGTAGTCAGTGTGTAGTCAGTGTGTGTCAGTGTGTAGTCAGGGTGTAGTCAGTGTGTAGTCAGTGTGTAGTCAGTGTGTAGTCAGTGTGTAGTCAGTGTGTAGTCAGTGTGTGTCAGTGTGTGTCAGTGTGTAGTCAGTGTGTAGTCAGTGTGTAGTCATGTGTAGTCAGTGTGTAGTCAGTGTGTAGTCAGTGTGTAGTCAGTGTGTGTCAGTGTGTAGTCAGGGTGTAGTCAGTGTGTAGTCAGTGTGTGTGTCAGTGTGTAGTCAGTGTGTAGTCAGTGTGTAGTCAGTGTGTAGTCAGGGTGTAGTCAGTGTGTAGTCAGTGTGTAGTCAGTGTGTAGTCAGTGTGTAGTCAGTGTGTAGTCAGTGTGTAGTCAGGGTGTAGTCAGTGTGTAGTCAGTGTGTGTGTCAGTGTGTAGTCAGTGTGTAGTCAGTGTGTAGTCAGTGTGTAGTCAGTGTGTGTAGTCAGTGTGTAGTCAGTGTGTAGTCAGTGTGTAGTCAGTGTGTAGTCAGTGTGTGTAGTCAGTGTGTAGTCAGTGTGTAGTCAGTGTGTAGTCAGTGTGTAGTCAGTGTGTAGTCATGTGTGTAGTCAGTGTGTAGTCAGTGTGTAGTCAGTGTGTAGTCAGTGTGTAGTCAGTGTGTAGTCAGTGTGTAGTCAGTGTGTGTAGTCAGTGTGTAGTCAGTGTGTAGTCAGTGTGTGTAGTCAGTGTGTAGTCAGTGTGTAGTCAGTGTGTAGTCAGTGTGTAGTCAGTGTGTGTCAGTGTGTAGTCAGTGTGTAGTCAGTGTGTAGTCAGTGTGTAGTCAGTGTGTAGTCAGTGTGTAGTCAGTGTGTAGTCATGTGTAGTCAGTGTGTAGTCATTGTGTAGTCATTGTGTAGTCAGTGTGTAGTCAGTGTGTAGTCAGTGTGTAGTCATGTGTAGTCAGTGTGTAGTCATGTGTAGTCAGTGTGTAGTCAGTGTGTAGTCAGTGTGTAGTCAGTGTGTAGTCATGTGTAGTCAGTGTGTATTCAGTGTGTAGTCAGTGTGTAGTCAGTGTGTGTCAGTGTGTAGTCAGTGTGTAGTCAGTGTGTGTCAGTGTGTAGTCAGTGTGTAGTCAGTGTGTAGTCAGTGTGTAGTCAGTGTGTAGTCAGTGTGTAGTCAGTGTGTGTCAGTGTGTAGTCAGTGTGTAGTCAGTGTGTAGTCAGTGTGTGTCAGTGTGTAGTCAGTGTGTAGTCAGTGTGTATTCAGTGTGTAGTCAGTGTGTAGTCAGGGTGTAGTCAGTGTGTAGTCAGTGTGTAGTCAGTGTGTAGTCAGTGTGTAGTCAGTGTGTAGTCAGGGTGTAGTCAGTGTGTAGTCAGTGTGTAGTCAGTGTGTAGTCAGTGTGTAGTCAGGGTGTAGTCAGTGTGTAGGCAGTGTGTAGTCAGTGTGTAGTCAGTGTGTAGTCAGTGTGTAGTCAGTGTGTGTAGTCAGTGTGTAGTCAGTGTGTAGTCAGTGTGTGTCAGTGTGTAGTCAGTGTGTGTCAGTGTGTAGTCAGTGTGTAGTCAGTGTGTGTCAGTGTGTGTCAGTGTGTAGTCAGTGTGTAGTCAGTGTGTAGTCAGTGTGTAGTCAGTGTGTGTCAGTGTGTAGTCAGTGTGTAGTCAGTGTGTAGTCAGTGTGTAGTCAGTGTGTGTAGTCAGTGTGTAGTCAGTGTGTGTAGTCAGTGTGTAGTCAGTGTGTGTAGTCAGTGTGTAGTCAGTGTGTAGTCAGTGTGTAGTCAGTGTGTAGTCAGTGTGTAGTCAGTGTGTAGTCAGTGTGTGTAGTCAGTGTGTAGTCAGTGTGTGTAGTCAGTGTGTAGTCAGTGTGTAGTCAGTGTGTAGTCAGTGTGTGTCAGTGTGTAGTCAGTGTGTGTCAGTGTGTAGTCAGTGTGTAGTCAGTGTGTGTCAGTGTGTAGTCAGTGTGTAGTCAGTGTGTAGTCAGTGTGTGTCAGTGTGTAGTCAGTGTGTAGTCAGTGTGTAGTCAGTGTGTGTAGTCAGTGTGTGTAGTCAGTGTGTAGTCAGTGTGTGTCAGTGTGTAGTCAGTGTGTAGTCAGTGTGTAGTCAGTGTGTAGTCAGTGTGTGTCAGTGTGTAGTCAGTGTGTAGTCAGTGTGTAGTCAGTGTGTATTCAGTGTGTAGTCAGTGTGTGTCAGTGTGTAGTCAGTGTGTAGTCAGTGTGTAGTCAGTGTGTAGTCAGTGTGTGTCAGTGTGTAGTCAGTGTGTAGTCAGTGTGTGTCAGTGTGTGTAGTCAGTGTGTGTAGTCAGTGTGTAGTCAGTGTGTAGTCAGTGTGTAGTCAGTGTGTAGTCAGTGTGTAGTCAGTGTGTAGTCAGTGTGTAGTCAGTGTGTAGTCAGGGTGTAGTCAGTGTGTGTCAGTGTGTAGTCAGTGTGTAGTCACTGTGTAGTCAGTGTGTAGTCAGTGTGTAGTCAGTGTGTGTAGTCAGTGTGTAGTCAGTGTGTGTAGTCAGTGTGTAGTCAGTGTGTAGTCAGTGTGTAGTCAGTGTGTAGTCAGTGTGTAGTCAGGGTGTAGTCAGTGTGTAGTCAGTGTGTAGTCAGTGTGTAGTCAGTGTGTAGTCAGTGTGTAGTCAGTGTGTAGTCAGTGTGTAGTCAGTGTGTAGTCAGTGTGTAGTCAGTGTGTGTAGTCAGTGTGTAGTCAGTGTGTAGTCAGTGTGTAGTCAGTGTGTAGTCAGTGTGTGTAGTCAGTGTGTAGTCAGTGTGTATTCAGTGTGTAGTCAGTGTGTGTAGTCAGTGTGTAGTCAGTGTGTGTCAGTGTGTAGTCAGTGTGTAGTCAGTGTGTAGTCAGTGTGTGTAGTCAGTGTGTATCAGTGTGTAGTCAGTGTGTAGTCAGTGTGTGTAGTCAGTGTGTAGTCAGTGTGTAGTCAGTGTGTGTCAGTGTGTAGTCAGTGTGTAGTCAGTGTGTAGTCAGTGTGTAGTCAGTGTGTATTCAGTGTGTGTCAGTGTGTGTAGTCAGTGTGTAGTCAGTGTGTGTCAGTGTGTAGTCAGTGTGTAGTCAGTGTGTAGTCAGTGTGTGTAGTCAGTGTGTATTCAGTGTGTAGTCAGTGTGTAGTCAGTGTGTGTAGTCAGTGTGTAGTCAGTGTGTAGTCAGTGTGTAGTCAGTGTGTATTCAGTGTGTAGTCAGTGTGTGTAGTCAGTGTGTAGTCAGTGTGTATTCAGTGTGTAGTCAGTGTGTGTAGTCAGTGTGTATTCAGTGTGTAGTCAGTGTGTGTAGTCAGTGTGTATTCAGTGTGTAGTCAGTGTGTAGTCAGTGTGTAGTCAGTGTGTAGTCAGTGTGTAGTCAGTGTGTAGTCAGTGTGTAGTCAGTGTGTAGTCAGTGTGTAGTCAGTGTGTAGTCAGTGTGTAGTCAGTGTGTATTCAGTGTGTAGTCAGTGTGTGTAGTCAGTGTGTAGTCAGTGTGTAGTCAGTGTGTAGTCAGTGTGTATTCAGTGTGTAGTCAGTGTGTGTAGTCAGTGTGTAGTCAGTGTGTGTCAGTGTGTAGTCAGTGTGTAGTCAGTGTGTGTAGTCAGTGTGTATTCAGTGTGTAGTCAGTGTGTGTAGTCAGTGTGTAGTCAGTGTGTAGTCAGTGTGTGTCAGTGTGTAGTCAGTGTGTAGTCAGTGTGTAGTCAGTGTGTGTCAGTGTGTAGTCAGTGTGTAGTCAGTGTGTAGTCAGTGTGTAGTCAGTGTGTATTCAGTGTGTAGTCGTGTGTAGTCAGTGTGTAGTCAGTGTGTAGTCAGTGTGTAGTCAGTGTGTAGTCAGTGTGTAGTCAGTGTGTAGTCAGTGTGTAGTCAGTGTGTAGTCAGTGTGTAGTCAGTGTGTAGTCAGTGTGTAGTCAGTGTGTAGTCAGTGTGTAGTCAGTGTGTAGTCAGTGTGTAGTCAGTGTGTAGTCAGTGTGTAGTCAGTGTGTAGTCAGTGTGTAGTCAGTGTGTAGTCAGTGTGTAGTCAGTGTGTAGTCAGTGTGTAGTCAGTGTGTAGTCAGTGTGTAGTCAGTGTGTGTAGTCAGTGTGTAGTCAGTGTGTGTCAGTGTGTAGTCAGTGTGTAGTCAGTGTGTAGTCAGTGTGTGTAGTCAGTGTGTAGTCAGTGTGTATTCAGTGTGTAGTCAGTGTGTAGTCAGTGTGTAGTCAGTGTGTAGTCAGTGTGTAGTCAGTGTGTAGTCAGTGTGTAGTCAGTGTGTAGTCAGTGTGTATTCAGTGTGTAGTCAGTGTGTGTAGTCAGTGTGTAGTCAGTGTGTAGTCAGTGTGTAGTCAGTGTGTAGTCAGTGTGTAGTCAGTGTGTGTAGTCAGTGTGTATTCAGTGTGTAGTCAGTGTGTAGTCAGTGTGTGTAGTCAGTGTGTAGTCAGTGTGTAGTCAGTGTGTAGTCAGTGTGTATTCAGTGTGTAGTCAGTGTGTGTAGTCAGTGTGTAGTCAGTGTGTAGTCAGTGTGTATTCAGTGTGTATTCAGTGTGTAGTCAGTGTGTGTAGTCAGTGTGTATTCAGTGTGTAGTCAGTGTGTGTAGTCAGTGTGTATTCAGTGTGTAGTCAGTGTGTATTCAGTGTGTAGTCAGTGTGTATTCAGTGTGTAGTCAGTGTGTAGTCAGTGTGTGTAGTCAGTGTGTAGTCAGTGTGTAGTCAGTGTGTAGTCAGTGTGTAGTCAGTGTGTAGTCAGTGTGTAGTCAGTGTGTATTCAGTGTGTAGTCAGTGTGTAGTCAGTGTGTGTAGTCAGTGTGTAGTCAGTGTGTATTCAGTGTGTAGTCAGTGTGTATTCAGTGTGTAGTCAGTGTGTAGTCAGGGTGTAGTCAGTGTGTAGTCAGTGTGTAGTCAGTGTGTGTAGTCAGTGTGTAGTCAGTGTGTAGTCAGTGTGTAGTCAGTGTGTATTCAGTGTGTAGTCAGTGTGTGTAGTCAGTGTGTAGTCAGTGTGTGTCAGTGTGTAGTCAGTGTGTAGTCAGTGTGTGTAGTCAGTGTGTATTCAGGGTGTAGTCAGTGTGTGTCAGTGTGTAGTCAGTGTGTAGTCAGTGTGTAGTCAGTGTGTATTCAGTGTGTAGTCAGTGTGTGTAGTCAGTGTGTAGTCAGTGTGTGTCAGTGTGTAGTCAGTGTGTAGTCAGTGTGTAGTCAGTGTGTGTAGTCAGTGTGTAGTCAGTGTGTAGTCAGTGTGTAGTCAGTGTGTAGTCAGTGTGTAGTCAGTGTGTAGTCAGTGTGTAGTCAGTGTGTAGTCAGTGTGTAGTCAGTGTGTGTAGTCAGTGTGTAGTCAGTGTGTAGTCAGTGTGTAGTCAGTGTGTGTAGTCAGTGTGTAGTCAGTGTGTAGTCAGTGTGTAGTCAGTGTGTAGTCAGTGTGTAGTCAGTGTGTATTCAGTGTGTAGTCAGTGTGTGTAGTCAGTGTGTAGTCAGTGTGTGTCAGTGTGTAGTCAGTGTGTAGTCAGTGTGTGTAGTCAGTGTGTATTCAGTGTGTAGTCAGTGTGTAGTCAGTGTGTGTCAGTGTGTAGTCAGTGTGTAGTCAGTGTGTGTAGTCAGTGTGTATTCAGTGTGTAGTCAGTGTGTGTCAGTGTGTAGTCAGTGTGTAGTCAGTGTGTGTCAGTGTGTAGTCAGTGTGTAGTCAGTGTGTGTAGTCAGTGTGTAGTCAGTGTGTAGTCAGTGTGTAGTCAGTGTGTAGTCAGTGTGTAGTCAGTGTGTAGTCAGTGTGTAGTCAGTGTGTGTAGTCAGTGTGTAGTCAGTGTGTAGTCAGTGTGTAGTCAGTGTGTAGTCAGTGTGTAGTCAGTGTGTATTCAGTGTGTAGTCAGTGTGTGTCAGTGTGTAGTCAGTGTGTAGTCAGTGTGTAGTCAGTGTGTAGTCAGTGTGTAGTCAGTGTGTAGTCAGTGTGTATTCAGTGTGTAGTCAGTGTGTGTCAGTGTGTAGTCAGTGTGTGTCAGTGTGTAGTCAGTGTGTAGTCAGTGTGTAGTCAGTGTGTGTAGTCAGTGTGTAGTCAGTGTGTAGTCAGTGTGTAGTCAGTGTGTAGTCAGTGTGTAGTCAGTGTGTATTCAGTGTGTAGTCAGTGTGTGTAGTCAGTGTGTAGTCAGTGTGTGTCAGTGTGTAGTCAGTGTGTAGTCAGTGTGTGTAGTCAGTGTGTATTCAGTGTGTAGTCAGTGTGTGTCAGTGTGTAGTCAGTGTGTAGTCAGTGTGTGTCAGTGTGTAGTCAGTGTGTAGTCAGTGTGTGTAGTCAGTGTGTATTCAGTGTGTAGTCAGTGTGTGTCAGTGTGTAGTCAGTGTGTAGTCAGTGTGTGTAGTCAGTGTGTATTCAGTGTGTAGTCAGTGTGTGTCAGTGTGTAGTCAGTGTGTAGTCAGTGTGTGTCAGTGTGTAGTCAGTGTGTAGTCAGTGTGTGTAGTCAGTGTGTAGTCAGTGTGTAGTCAGTGTGTAGTCAGTGTGTAGTCAGTGTGTAGTCAGTGTGTAGTCAGTGTGTAGTCAGTGTGTAGTCAGTGTGTAGTCAGTGTGTAGTCAGTGTGTGTCAGTGTGTAGTCAGTGTGTAGTCAGTGTGTAGTCAGTGTGTATTCAGTGTGTAGTCAGTGTGTGTCAGTGTGTAGTCAGTGTGTAGTCAGTGTGTGTAGTCAGTGTGTATTCAGTGTGTAGTCAGTGTGTGTCAGTGTGTAGTCAGTGTGTGTCAGTGTGTAGTCAGTGTGTAGTCAGTGTGTAGTCAGTGTGTGTAGTCAGTGTGTAGTCAGTGTGTATTCAGTGTGTGTAGTCAGTGTGTAGTCAGTGTGTAGTCAGTGTGTAGTCAGTGTGTAGTCAGTGTGTAGTCAGTGTGTAGTCAGTGTGTAGTCAGTGTGTGTAGTCAGTGTGTAGTCAGTGTGTAGTCAGTGTGTATTCAGTGTGTAGTCAGTGTGTGTAGTCAGTGTGTAGTCAGTGTGTGTCAGTGTGTAGTCAGTGTGTAGTCAGTGTGTATTCAGTGTGTAGTCAGTGTGTAGTCAGTGTGTGTCAGTGTGTAGTCAGTGTGTGTAGTCAGTGTGTATTCAGTGTGTAGTCAGTGTGTAGTCAGTGTGTATTCAGTGTGTAGTCAGTGTGTAGTCAGTGTGTGTCAGTGTGTAGTCAGTGTGTAGTCAGTGTGTGTAGTCAGTGTGTATTCAGTGTGTAGTCAGTGTGTGTCAGTGTGTAGTCAGTGTGTAGTCAGTGTGTAGTCAGTGTGTGTCAGTGTGTAGTCAGTGTGTAGTCAGTGTGTGTAGTCAGTGTGTAGTCAGTGTGTAGTCAGTGTGTAGTCAGTGTGTAGTCAGTGTGTGTAGTCAGTGTGTAGTCAGTGTGTGTCAGTGTGTAGTCAGTGTGTAGTCAGTGTGTGTCAGTGTGTAGTCAGTGTGTAGTCAGTGTGTGTAGTCAGTGTGTAGTCAGTGTGTATTCAGTGTGTAGTCAGTGTGTAGTCAGTGTGTATTCAGTGTGTAGTCAGTGTGTGTCAGTGTGTAGTCAGTGTGTAGTCAGTGTGTGTCAGTGTGTAGTCAGTGTGTAGTCAGTGTGTAGTCAGTGTGTGTAGTCAGTGTGTAGTCAGTGTGTAGTCAGTGTGTAGTCAGTGTGTATTCAGTGTGTAGTCAGTGTGTGTAGTCAGTGTGTAGTCAGTGTGTGTCAGTGTGTAGTCAGTGTGTAGTCAGTGTGTGTAGTCAGTGTGTATTCAGTGTGTAGTCAGTGTGTGTCAGTGTGTAGTCAGTGTGTAGTCAGTGTGTGTATTCAGTGTGTAGTCAGTGTGTGTCAGTGTGTAGTCAGTGTGTAGTCAGTGTGTGTCAGTGTGTAGTCAGTGTGTAGTCAGTGTGTGTAGTCAGTGTGTAGTCAGTGTGTAGTCAGTGTGTAGTCAGTGTGTAGTCAGTGTGTAGTCAGTGTGTAGTCAGTGTGTAGTCAGTGTGTAGTCAGTGTGTAGTCAGTGTGTAGTCAGTGTGTGTAGTCAGTGTGTAGTCAGTGTGTGTCAGTGTGTAGTCAGTGTGTAGTCAGTGTGTGTAGTCAGTGTGTATTCAGTGTGTAGTCAGTGTGTGTCAGTGTGTAGTCAGTGTGTGTCAGTGTGTAGTCAGTGTGTAGTCAGTGTGTAGTCAGTGTGTGTAGTCAGTGTGTAGTCAGTGTGTAGTCAGTGTGTAGTCAGTGTGTAGTCAGTGTGTAGTCAGTGTGTAGTCAGTGTGTAGTCAGTGTGTGTCAGTGTGTAGTCAGTGTGTAGTCAGTGTGTGTAGTCAGTGTGTGTCAGTGTGTAGTCAGTGTGTAGTCAGTGTGTAGTCAGTGTGTAGTCAGTGTGTAGTCAGTGTGTGTCAGTGTGTAGTCAGTGTGTAGTCAGTGTGTGTAGTCAGTGTGTAGTCAGTGTGTAGTCAGTGTGTAGTCAGTGTGTGTCAGTGTGTAGTCAGTGTGTAGTCAGTGTGTGTAGTCAGTGTGTAGTCAGTGTGTATTCAGTGTGTAGTCAGTGTGTCAGTGTGTGTCAGTGTGTAGTCAGTGTGTAGTCAGTGTGTGTAGTCAGTGTGTAGTCAGTGTGTAGTCAGTGTGTGTAGTCAGTGTGTAGTCAGTGTGCAGTCAGTGTGCAGTCAGTGTGCAGTCAGTGTGTGTAGTCAGTGTGTAGTCAGTGTGTGTCAGTGTGTAGTCAGTGTGTAGTCAGTGTGTGTAGTCAGTGTGTAGTCAGTGTGTGTAGTCAGTGTGTAGTCAGTGTGCAGTCAGTGTGTAGTCAGTGTGTAGTCAGTGTGTAGTCAGTGTGTAGTCAGTGTGTAGTCAGTGTGTAGTCAGTGTGTAGTCAGTGTGCAGTCAGTGTGTAGTCAGTGTGTAGTCAGTGTGTGTAGTCAGTGTGTGTCAGTGTGTAGTCAGTGTGTAGTCAGTGTGTAGTCAGTGTGTGTCAGTGTGTAGTCAGTGTGTAGTCAGTGTGTGTCAGTGTGTAGTCAGTGTGTAGTCAGTGTGTAGTCAGTGTGTAGTCAGTGTGTGTCAGTGTGTAGTCATTGTGTAGTCAGTGTGTAGTCAGTGTGTGTAGTCAGTGTGTAGTCAGTGTGTGTAGTCAGTGTGCAGTCAGTGTGTAGTCAGTGTGTAGTCAGTGTGTGTAGTCAGTGTGTAGTCAGTGTGTGTCAGTGTGCAGTCAGTGTGTAGTCAGTGTGTGTCAGTGTGTAGTCAGTGTGTAGTCAGTGTGTGTATTCAGTGTGTATTCAGTGTGTATTCAGTGTGTATTCAGGGTGTAGTCAGTGTGTAGTCAGTGTGTAGTCAGTGTGTAGTCAGTGTGTAGTCAGTGTGTAGTCAGTGTGTAGTCAGTGTGTGTAGTCAGTGTGTGTCAGTGTGTGTCAGTGTGTAGTCAGTGTGTAGTCAGTGTGTAGTCAGTGTGCAGTCAGTGTATATTCATTATATCTTATAGCAGTTTGAAAAATGGGTAACAGGTGTGCTTTGTCTAAAATCTGTCACTGCAGAAAAAATAAATATGCTTTCAAATCCAAAAGACTCTGATGATTTAAAGAACCTAATTAACGTGTGTGTATTTCTCTGACACTAAAATACCAGTGGCATTAAGCACACTGGAATCAAAGGGTAACAAATGCTTAATATATGATCAATGTATCAGGACTCATGTTTTAACAAAATCATAACATATATATATTTCCTTTATTTTGGACATTGTTTTCCTTCAAGGACTTGAGAGCATCTTATGAGATGTGACACACTTTGTTTGTGAAATGCTTTTTATTCTAAATATCTGCTGACTGTGTTCCAGGAGTTCTTCCAGGGCCTGGAGTCCCACACGGTGCTCACTGAGACGTACTTCAGGAAGGTGCTGCCCCCCCCCTCAGAGACCCTAGTCCTGGAGGAGGCGCTGACGGAGGCTCAGAGCGTCCTGAAGGAGGCGCACAGCAGGGGGGTGCAGCTGCAGGGGGTCCTGGAGGTGAGACACTCTGCTTAAACACACTGATGTACACTCTGATTTATCGTGCCGTGGACAGTCCCCGTTGATCAACTGGGGCATGTAACACAACATGTAACACGACATGTAACACAACATGTAACACAACATGTAACAGCAACTGTAACACCACATGTAACACCACATGTAACACCACATGTAACACCACATGTAACATCACATGTAACACCACATGTAACACCACATGTAACACCACATGTAACACAACATGTAACACCACATGTAACACCACATGTAACACCACCTGTAACACCACATCTAACACCACATGTAACACCACATGTAACACCACATGTAACACCACATGTAACACCACATGTAACACCACGTGTAACACCACGTGTAACACCACGTGTAACACCACGTGTAACACCACGTGTAACACCACATGTAACACCACATGTAACACCGCATGTAACACCGCATGTAACACCGCATGTAACACCACATGTAACACCACATGTAACACCACATCTAACACCACATCTAACACCACATGTAACACCACATGTAACACCACATGTAACACCACATGTAACACCACATGTAACACCACATGTAACACAGCATGTAACACTCCATATCCAACACAGAGGACTGTGTGCAGTGCACCCTGTGTGCAGGTCCTGTATGTTTGTCTTTGGTCGGAGTGGGTCGAGGGTTCCAGTTTGTATTGCTGTGACCAAGAAGGATAACTGACCAAAAGTACTCCTCCTGAATGGGACTGAAAGGTCTCCGATTACACTATTATTATATTACAGGTCTTAGATATATACAAATATATTAAAAACATGTCTCTGAAGTGTCCTGCTCCAAACCCCAAACAGCTGACTCTGGGTCAGTAGCTTCAGAGAGAGGAGAGCTCATCAGGAGAACTCTCCCAGCTGCTGTGTTTATTTTTGTAACTCTGGCACAACAATTTCCCTCGGGATAGATAAAGTCCTATCTTATTTGATCTGATCTTAAATATGCCAAGAAATGTAATTTAACTTCTGTAATTAAATATATGAATTCATTGTAAGCTGTTCCTTTGTCAGAATACTGAACGTATTGTGTTGATGTTTCCAGACGTGGAGCCGCCTGCTGCAGGACTACCAGAGTCTGATGGTGCACCTGGAGGAGGTGGAGGAGAGCATCCCAGCAGGGGGTCTGGTGGAGGAGACAGAGGAGAGGCTGACTGATAGGATCTCTCTGTACCAGGTGACCAGGGGCCTCAGTCCTCCATCAGGGTCTTTAGGGTTCTCACTCATCCCATAGTTACCAGACGTCCATGTGTTCTTCACGTATGACATGCATCTCCTCTCTCTTTAGGGTCTGGGGTCCCGGCTCTCGGAGCAGCAGAACCGCCTGCAGCTGGTTCTGGATGAAGGGAAAGTTCTGCTGCAGACGCTCTGCTGCCCCCTGCTGGAGAACCAGCTGTCACTGCTGGGGGAGAGGTGGACCAAAACCAGAACCAGAGTGAAGAGAGAGGAGAAGAGACTGGAGAACATGCTGCTGCACTGGAGGAGGTACACACACACACACACCACACACACCACACACACACACACACACACACACACACACACACACACACACACACACACACACACACACACACACACACACACACACACACACACACACACACACATACACCATGCACCATACACACACACACATACACACACACACACACACACACACACACACACACACACACACACACACAGCTTTAGCGGGACATTACACACTAAGATATTCTACAAAATAATATTTAAAAACATTAAAAATATATATATTTTTTTAATATATATTTTTTTTAATGTTTTTTTGTATTAGTTTTACCAAAAATAACTTGATTTTAATTGTATTTAAAATAACATTTCCAAAAAATAAGTCCTTCGAACCCGCCTGTTCAGTTTCTGTTTGAATGTGAAGGGTTAAATGAAAGAAGCTCGTCTCTGCGAGGTGAAGGCAGGAGCTGCTGGACGTCCTGCTGTGAATTCACAGAGGGCCAGCTATAGCAACTGAACGAGAGAGTAAAGACAGAACAATTGACCAATCATATCTTCCCTCTAAATGGGTGGGTTTTATTATCGCAGACTTTATGACAAGTTCTGCCCGCTGTGAAACTCTTTTCTTGTTTCCATAGCAACAACAACTTCCTGTCAACAGCGTTAACTCGCCTTCAAAATAAAAGCATGCCAATTTACACTTAAGACATACAACTGCAACGAAAGTAACAAACACAATGCAATATCCTTTTCAATTTCAAAGAACACAAATGGGGTTATTTCCAGGTGTTGTTCTGTGAGGTAGAGGGTCGCTGTCATTGATGCGTTTTGCACCCCGGGCCGTTGTTTTTCCGCTGAGGTATACGCTGTGACGTAATAACTTTTTTTCTTCTTTTGTTTCGAGCGAAGGGGTGGGGGTCAGAGGGCCTAGGTATAAAAGTCACGGCTCGCCACTGGCGGGAACACAGGGATATGTATCCTCTGCAGACCATTGACATGCACTAACACCTACAGTATAGACCACACTACAGGTTGGGGGAACACCACAGAAGAAGAGCACCCTCTCTAACTCTCTCTCGCCCCCTGCAGGTACCAGACGGACGGTGCAGATCTCTCTCTCTGGCTGCACTCCGCTCTGCAGCGCCTCGACTTCTGGAACTCTCAGGCTGTGTCAGAGCCTCAGGAGCTGGAGAGCATCAGAGACCACCTGTCCTCCTTCCTGGTGTGTGTGTGTGTGTGTGTGTGTGTGTGTGTGTGTGTGTGTGTGTGTGTGTGTGTGTGTCTGGTGCATGACAGCATTGCTCTACTTTAAAATAGCCTCATTATCTGTTATTAGTCTCAAATGTCATGTGAGTGTATTTATTTAGTGTATTACTGTTAGCAGCTCTTATGTCACTAATGATCTCACTGTCTCTAAAGGCTCTTTATTTCATAAGATATGATCCTGTGTGTGTGTGTGTGTGTCAGGAGTTCTGTAAGGAGGTGGAGGGCCGCTCCGCTCTAAAGAGCTCGGTTCTGCAGGAGGGGAACCAGCTGCTGCGCCTGAAGAAGGTGGACACGGTCCTGCTGAGGGCGGAGCTTAGTCGCATCGACAGGGAGTGGAGCGAGCTGCTCACACACATCCCCAATGTTCAGGAGAAACTGCACCAGGTACACACACACACACACACACACACACACACACACACACACACACACACACACACACACACACACACACACACACACACACACACACACACACACACACACACACACACACATCCCCAACCTACAGGAGAAGCTGCACAACGTACACACATAGTATACGTTGTGTTTTATGTATTTCCTGTTCAGATCCAGATGGAGAAGCTGGCGTCGCGGCACGCCCTCTCAGAGCTGAGTAACTGGATCTCTCTGATGGAGGGGGTGATGGAGGAGAACCAGGAGAACCTGAAGAGTGCTGTGGGTTCTCATGTGATCCAGGAGTACCTGCACAAACACAAGGTGCAGGCTGATCTGAAAATGCTGTTGCATGTGTCAGCTAGTAAACATCAGTGTTTCGTGCAGTGTTCTCTTTACCCCCCAGTGGCTGCAGTGTTAACGGTGCACGTGTGTTCAGGGCTTCCGGGTGGACCTGAGCTGTAAGCAGCTGACGGTGGACTTCGTGAACCAGTCGGTGCAGATCGGTCAGGAATCAGACGTTAAACGCAGCGACAAGACCGACTTCGCCGAGAGGCTGGGGGCCATGAACCGACGCTGGCAGATCCTCCAGAGCCGCGTCAACGAGAGGGTCAGCGCATATCATATCATATATATATCATATATACTGTATATATATATATATATATATATATATATATATATATACACAGTATATATGATATATCAGGAGTTATTAAAGTGAGGCTGCAGGAGGAGCTTCGGTGTATCCCCTGCAGTAGAAACAGTAATGTGCTGCTGAGGACGTGTTTTAAACACCTGAAAGCATCAGTGTAAGTGTTCCTGACTGTCCTTCTACTCTCTGCAGATCCAGGTCCTGGAGGGGCTGCTGCAGATGTGGCTGCAGTACGAGAGCAGCGTCTTGGCTCTGAAGTCCTGGATGTCTTCTCAGGAGGAGAGGCTGAAGAGGAGGCATCGCATCGAGGATCTGACCTCCGTGCAGAACGCTGTGAGAGACTGTGAGGTACGAGAACGCTGTGAGAGACTGTGAGGTACGAGAACGCTCTGAGAGACTGAGAGAGACTGTGAGGTACGAGAACGCTCTGAGAGACTGTGAGGTACGAGAACGCTGTGAGAGACTGTGAGGTACGAGAACGCTGTGAGAGACTGTGAGGTACGAGAACGCTCTGAGAGACTGAGAGAGACTGTGAGGTACGAGAACGCTCTGAGAGACTGTGAGGTACGAGAACGCTCTGAGAGACTGTGAGGTACGAGAACGCTGTGAGAGACTGTGAGGTACGAGAACGCTCTGAGAGACTGTGAGGTACGAGAACGCTGTGAGAGACTGTGAGGTACGAGAACGCTCTGAGAGACTGTGAGGTACGAGAACGCTGTGAGAGACTGTGAGGTACGAGAACGCTGTGAGAGACTGTGAGGTACGAGAACGCTCTGAGAGACTGAGAGAGACTGTGAGGTACGAGAACGCTCTGAGAGACTGAGAGAGACTGTGAGGTACGAGAACGCTCTGAGAGACTGAGAGAGACTGTGAGGTACGAGAACGCTCTGAGAGACTGTGAGGTACGAGAACGCTCTGAGAGACTGTGAGGTACGAGAACGCTCTGAGAGACTGTGAGGTACGAGAATGCTCTGAGAGACTGAGAGGTACGAGAACGCTGTGAGAGACTGAGAGGTACGAGAACGCTTTGAGAGACTGAGAGGTACGAGAACGCTGTGAGAGACTGTGAGGTACGAGAACGCTCTGAGAGACTGTGAGGTACGAGAACGCTCTGAGAGACTGTGAGGTACGAGAACGCTCTGAGAGACTGTGAGGTACGAGAACGCTCTGAGAGACTGAGAGAGATTGTGAGGTACGAGAACGCTGTGAGAGACTGTGAGGTACGAGAACGCTGTGAGAGACTGTGAGGTACGAGAACGCTCTGAGAGACTGAGAGGTACGAGAACGCTCTGAGAGACTGTGAGAGACTGAGAGGTACGAGAACGCTCTGAGAGACTGAGAGAGACTGAGAGGTACGAGAACGCTCTGAGAGACTGAGAGAGACTGTGAGGTACGAGAACGCTCTGAGAGACTGTGAGGTACGAGAACGCTCTGAGAGACTGAGAGAGACTGTGAGGTACGAGAACGCTCTGAGAGACTGTGAGGTACGAGAACGCTCTGAGAGACTGAGAGGTACGAGAACGCTGTGA
Organism: Notothenia rossii; assembly: GCF_949606895.1. Taxonomy (NCBI): domain Eukaryota; kingdom Metazoa; phylum Chordata; class Actinopteri; order Perciformes; family Nototheniidae; genus Notothenia; species Notothenia rossii. Next base: position 85,242,338 of record NC_136905.1, on the reverse strand, counting down.
GAGACTGAGAGGTACGAGAACGCTCTGAGAGACTGAGAGGTACGAGAACGCTGTGAGAGACTGTGAGGTACGAGAACGCTCTGAGAGACTGTGAGGTACGAGAACGCTGTGAGAGACTGTGAGGTACGAGAACGCTGTGAGAGACTGTGAGGTACGAGAACGCTGTGAGAGACTGAGAGGTACGAGAACGCTGTGAGAGACTGAGAGGTACGAGAACGCTGTGAGACATGTTGTCTCTCTGTAACCTGGGTGTCTCTGTCCTCAGGAGACATGTTGTCTCTGTAACCTGGGTGTCTCTGTCCTCAGGAGACATGTTGTCTCTGTAACCTGGGTGTCTCTGTCCTCAGGAGACACGTTGTCTCTCTCTAACCTGGATGTCCCTGTCCTCAGGAGACATGTTGTCTCTGTAACCTGGGTGTCTCTGTCCTCAGGAGACATGTTGTCTCTCTCTAACCTGGATGTCCCTGTCCTCAGGAGACATGTTGTCTCTGTAACCTGGGTGTCTCTGTCCTCAGGAGACATGTTGTCTCTGTAACCTGGGTGTCTCTGTCCTCAGGAGACATGTTGTCTCTCTCTAACCTGGATGTCTCTGTCCTCAGGAGACATGTTGTCTCTGTAACCTGGATGTCCCTGTCCTCAGGAGACATTTTGTCTCTCTGTAACCTGGGTGTCTCTGTCCTCAGGAGACATGTTGTCTCTGTAACCTGGGTGTCTCTGTCCTCAGGAGACATGTTGTCTCTCTCTAACCTGGATGTCTCTGTCCTCAGGAGACATGTTGTCTCTGTAACCTGGATGTCCCTGTCCTCAGGAGACATTTTGTCTCTCTGTAACCTGGGTGTCTCTGTCCTCAGGAGACATGTTGTCTCTGTAACCTGGATGTCCCTGTCCTCAGGAGACATGTTGTCTCTCTCTAACCTGGATGTCTCTGTCCTCAGGAGACACGTTGTCTCTCTCTAACCTGGATGTCCCTGTCCTCAGGAGACATGTTGTCTCTCTCTAACCTGGATGTCTCTGTCCTCAGGAGACATGTTGTCTCTGTAACCTGGGTGTCTCTGTCCTCAGGAGACATGTTGTCTCTCTCTAACCTGGATGTCTCTGTCCTCAGGAGACATGTTGTCTCTGTAGCCTGGATGTCCCTGTCCTCAGGAGACATTTTGTCTCTCTGTAACCTGGGTGTCTCTGTCCTCAGGAGACATGTTGTCTCTGTAACCTGGGTGTCTCTATCCTCAGGAGACATGTTGTCTCTAACCTGGATGTCCCTGTCCTCAGGAGACATGTTGTCTCTCTCTAACCTGGATGTCTCTGTCCTCAGGAGACACGTTGTCTCTCTGTAACCTGGGTGTCTCTGTCCTCAGGAGAAATGTTGTCTCTGTAACCTGGGTGT
>NC_136905.1:85228454-85235954 GCF_949606895.1 Notothenia rossii | reverse complement strand
CATGCTGGCTCTTATGAACCGACTAACTCCCCTTGTGTGTGTACAGCTCTCAACGTGCCCAGACTTGGAGTGATTTTCACCTCTTTTAATACTTTCCGCCTCATTCTGAAAGAAAGAAGTTAAATGTTCCAACGTGACGGCCTCTTGGTGTGTGGTGCGAGACGGGAGAGGTAGCTCATTGAGCGGTTCACAAAACAAAGTGTTACTTCACAGTTTTACCACACATTTTAATTTCTTTGACTTGCAAACTGATCTTTTAAATTGACAAAACTCATATGTGTAATTCGTGGCACAATTCAAACGGGATCGAAAGATAATCTTTCTCTCTCCATTGACTTCAATACATACTTTTTAATAAATAAGGTCCATGGAGCTCCCCGGAAGGGGAGGGACTTGGCCTCTCTATAGGTTGTGTTAGAGGGGGCCTGAGGGCCCAGGGCCCCCTGCAGGCCTCTGGCTGTATTCACATCTAAAACGCAGAATTCTGAGATTTCTTGTACAAATAAATCAGAAAGAATGAATAATTAAACAAACTTTTTTCTCAAAGTTCTGAGAGTTAAAAAGTCATAATTCAGAGATTTATAGAAATGCATTTAAAAAACTAAATTCTCAGAAAAAAAAAACAGTCCAGAAAAAAACCTCTTTCTTCAATCAAAATTACATGTTGTGTTACAGGAGCTCCTGAGGGCCCAGGGGCCCTTGAGGGCCTCCCTCCAGGTGCTCCATCAGCTGGGGGAGCAGCTGAAGCAGCAGGTGGAGATCTCTGCTGCCTCCAACCTGCAGTCAGACCACCTGTCACTCAAACACAGACTCTCTGCTGTGGAGACCACCATCAGCAGGCAGCTGACCACCCTGCAGGTACACACACACACACACACACACACACACACACACACACACACACACACACACACACACACACACACACACACACACACACACACACACACACACACACACACACACACACACACACACACACACACACACACACACACACACACACACACACACACACACACACACACACACACACACACAGGCAGGCACACACACACACACACACACACACACACACACACACACACACACACACACACACACACACACACACACACACACACACACACACACACACACACACACACACACACACACACACACACACACACGTATGGTGCATGGTAACAAACATGATGTCAAACGACACAGGGAGAACGATTACATATCATATAAAATGTTATTCAAATGAACAAAAGGAAAAATAACTGAAATCAATATTCTGCATTAATTCCCTGTAAATAACCTACCGCCCCCCCCCCCCCCCCCCCCCCCCCCCCCCACCCAGACGGGGGTCCAGGACTACGAGCTGTTTAACTCCCAGCTGGACTCGATGGAGGTCTGGGTCCTGGAGGCTGAGGAGGCTCTTAGGGCCCCGGACCCTTCTGGATCCACAGAACCCCCCCTCATCCAGAACCGCATGCAGGAGCTGAAGGTGGGTCCTGTCTCTGTAGATACTTCCCTGGGGGGCCGTTACCCGAGGAGTTATTAAGAAAAGCCTCAAGACCCACCTGTTGATCTCACTGACTGTCCTCTGTTGGGTTAAAGGTTTTACTCTAACCTTTTTTATATTCATCCATCTTCTCCCGCGTATCCGTGGTCGGGTCGCGGCTCTTTTTTATATTAAGACATTTTATTCAATCCTGAGATCACTTTAGATTTCTCTGTATTTTCCCCCCGTCGCCTTGTGAAGCAGCTTGAGAGGTTTTGAAAGTGTGCTCTGAGAATGAAATGTGTTACCCTCAGAGTCTGATGCTGAGGTTCAGCAGCTTGTCTCCGGAGCTGGACCGGGTCACTGAGCTCGGGTACCGGCTCCCTCTCAACGACCCGGAGATAAAGCGTCTCCAGAGCCTGAACCGGAGCTGGAGCAGCGCCTCGGCCCAGACCACCGAGAGGTTCAGGTACTGAGACTTCAACTGCTCATATTACAGAGAGAAGTGGGAAACGTTTAGTTTCTTATCGGAATTACTACTTATTTCAGAAATCTGACTTTTTGCAGAATTTCGATTATTTTTTCAAATGTCTGACTTTTCCAGTATTCAGACGTTTTGGTTGTTTTGTGCAGCAAGCTGCAGGCGTTCCTGCTGCAGCAGCAGAGCTTCCTGGAGAAGTGTGAGACCTGGATGGAGTTCCTGCTGCAGACGGAGGAGAGCCTGGCCGTGGAGATCTCCGGAAACATGCAGAGTCTGGCGGAGCAGCAGAAAGTCCACGAGGTCTGGAGAGAGCACCTGAAGCTGCTGCCTATAAAGCCTTGTGTTCATGTTTGTATGTGATGTATTAACAGTGTGTCTTGAGTTGAATAGATAACAGGGTGAACGTGTTTCCTGCAGCTGTTCCAGGCGGAGATGTTCAGCCGGCAGCAGATCCTTCACTCCATCATCAGTGACGGGCAGAGGATGCTGGAGCAGGGACAGGTGGACGACAGGTACGTCAAGTTACATTCAAATTAGGGATCGACCGATTTGGCTTTTCAAGGCCGATACCGAGGCGATTATTAGAAATCAAGGAGACCGATAACCGATATTTGGAACCGATATACATTTGTAGTAAAATCAGAAAATCTTGGTGTCAAACTGTAGAATAACACAAACTCCAACACAACCTCTTTGAAATGCATTTAAGCATATATTATGTTTAATGAACTTTCAAACATCTTACAGCTGATCTCCTCTCTGTGCCCTTTTCTTTAGTGCAGCCATCTGCAATGAGTTAGAGAGAGAGAGAGGGGCTGCAGGCTGACATGCTGACATGCTGACAGGCTGACATGCTGACATGCTGACATGCTGACATGCTGACAGGCTGACAGGCTGACATGCTGACATGCTGACATGCTGACAGGCTGACATGCTGACATGCTGACATGCTGACATGCTGACAGGCTGACATGCTGACGTGCTGACGTGCAGACGTGCTGACGTGCTGACAGGCTGACAGGCTGACATGCTGACATGCTGACATGCTGACATGCTAACATGCTGACAGGCTGACATGCTGACATGCTGACATGCTGACAGGCTGACAGGCTGACATGCTGACAGGCTGACATGCTGACATGCTGACAGGCTGACGTGCTGACGTGCAGACGTGCTGACATGCTGACAGGCTGACAGGCTGACGTGCTGACATGCTGACAGGCTGACATGCTGACAGGCTGACGTGCTGACAGGCTGACGTGCTGACATGCTGACATGCTGACATGCTGACAGGCTGACGTGCTGACGTGCTGACGTGCTGACATGCTGACATGCTGACATGCTGACATGCTGACAGGCTGACATGCTGACATGCTGACATGCTGACATGCTGACAGGCTGACATGCTGACAGGCTGACAGGCTGACAGGCTGACGTGCTGACGTGCTGACGTGCTGACGTGCTGACGTGCTGACGTGCTGACGTGCTGACAGGCTGACATGCTGACATGCTGACATGCTGACAGGCTGACATGCTGACAGGCTGACATGCTGACATGCTGACAGGCTGACGTGCTGACATGCTGACATGCTGACGAGCTGAACTAACAATAATGCTTGATTTATGATATCAAAACAATGCCTGTCTATCTAGCATAACATCCCAATAAGCTGCTTGCAACTGCAAAACACTAGTGCTAGCTAATGTTTAGCAAACTATTCAAAGTGAGGCTATCACAGTAGACCTAACGTTAGTCTAGTAACTTCTAATATGTTGCTAAACATTTGCTAGATACATGTTGGCTAGCTAATGAGCTTCACATATCAACCTGAAAAACTGCGAGGCTCCACTCGCAGCCCCCCCCCCCCCTTCCGCACCACAGTTACTCCGCTGCGAGACTCTGCACACACCCCCAACTCTGACTGACTTCCCGCGTCCCTGTGGAACTGGGAAACTGATAGAATTGGATCATAAGCTCTTGGTGTTTCCGCATAGGGGATTGGGATGTTTATTGAACTTCCGCTTTCAACTGATTTACCTTCGAAACACATGTAAGGCTCTGCCGCTCGCTCAGCGCTGCCCCGTCTCAGGTCGGTTAAATTAAATCCTTTCTTCCCTCACTTGCGTCGTTTCCCTGTGTTTAGTCCCTCCCTCCAAGGAAGCATGGAAGGACGCAAGGAAACCAAGAGAAGCAGGGAAATGAGTTTTAAGAGCAATGGGACGTCTTTTCCTCCGGAGCGTCACGTGAAGCGACGTCCGTTTGTGATGACGCCGCACAGCTGATCCTCTGACAGCAGCTCTGTCCCCGTTGTTTACACACACACCCCCGCCTCTGTTAGTACACATTTACTGACACAAACATTTGTATCATCTGTTTTAGACCCCAATACATTAAATTAAATAAGAACTTATTCTCAAAAAAGATAAACGCCATTCTTAAAATGTATAAACGAACAATAGTTTGATTAATATTGATTAGAGTGCACAATGTAAATAAAATAATTGAGAGAAGAAAAAGAGATATCTCTCAAAACCCAGTTAGACTAACATTCACTGGATTGCACACTTTGTCTGTTTGTGTGGATATGTAGCACACTAACATTTGAATAGCACTTAATGACTGACTGAATGGAAATGACAGTAAATGAAAATATAAAACGAAAAAAGCGATCATGAAAATGTTTCCAAAAAATGAATAAAATGATTTTTGACCACTTTGTTGTTCAGATATATCACATGTTTGTAACTAAATGATTCATGAATTGAAACAAAACAGTTTAAACTGAGGAGTGACTCTCGTGAGGTTCATTTATTTTGTTCACTCCGCTGGGGTACTGCTCTCATGTCAAGAACAAGAAGCATGAGATCAGTGCATGCACTGCATCGTCCAATCAGTGAGCGATACACAGTAAGGGGGCGGGGCGAGTGTCTGAGGATTTCATCGGAGGATGGATCGGTGGTTCCTCGATTATCGCTCCTCCATTATCGCTCCTCGCTCCTCAATCCTCGGTCCTCCGGCAGAAATAAGAGCCATGGGACGGTACTCAAGATGGCGCAGAGAAATCAACTTCCGGTGAGACCGAGACCGAGGAGCGAGGAAATGAAAATAGTCGACCTGAGACATTCTTCGCACCTGCCTGTAATCTGAGAAGGTCCCGCCTCTCTGGCTGGCTCCCGCCCGGAACATTTTCAGTGTTGATTGACACTTCAGTAATAGCCTATCAAATAGCGCTGTGGGCGGGACGTTGCTCGTGTACAGAGAGTGGTGACTGCAGCCAGAGAAACGGCCGCATCAGAGCCAAAGTTTTATCGGCAATATGATTAAAAAAAAGGCAGATACCGATTATCGGTCAAATGTGGAATATCGGCCCCAATAATCGGCCAGCCAGGCCTAATTAAAATACACTTTGTTCGCACATTGATCCCACTGTAATGGTAATGGTACAAATCTCAACCTGTCGTACAATGGACAGCTTCCCCCCCCATCTATGTATATACTCGCATTTTAGACTCTGTTACTAACTGGATATCTGTAGACTTGGTATGTCTTAAATGTCCGGTTAGGATGTATTAGAACGAAATCTAAAATGAAATTTGTAAGTAAGCCATCTGTATGTCAAATATGTCTTGTATGTCTTAAATGATATGATGAATTGGAAATGGGGGACCCTGATGTAAACAAGACGACAGTCTTTCTCTGGTCTGCATCCCCTTAACAATTGTATGTTTTGAGCTGTACTGTACTGTACCCAATATACAAGCTGTTAATAAACTTTTCAATCAATCAATCAATCAATCAATCAACTGTTCCCACAATTGAAGTATTATTCCCTCCCTGCAGAGAGGAGTTCCACCTGAAGCTGGCCCTCCTCAGCAGCCAGTGGCAGGGCGTGGTACGGCGGGCGCAGCAGCGGCGCGGCATCATCGACGGTCTGCTGAGACAGTGGCAGCGTTACAGAGAGACGCTGGAGAAGCTGCGCCGCTGGATGCTGGATGTCTCCTCCCAGCTGGACGTCTCCTCCCAGCAGGGTGCCGCGGGGCCCCTGCAGCCGGGGGCCAACGTGCCCCTGCAGCAGGCCAGATCCATGCTGGACGCCGTGCAGGTACAGATTGCTGGGTCGGATTAGATTTCTCCATTTTTTGATTCTCAGAATTCTGAGATTTCAGATTTCTGAATTCTGAGAACTTCAGAAAAACATTTTATTTCCAGAATTCTGACTTTTCTCTCCAAATTCTGAGATTAGAGAATCTGAGAGAAATTTCATAATAAGATAAAAATCTTTTTTCCAAATTCTGAGACTTCCAGAAAAAGAGAATCTGAAAAATAAAACAATCTGAAAAAAATAAACCTATTTTAAAAACATTTTTTTCCCCAAAGTTCTGAAATTTTAGATATTTTTTTCAGATTGTATCCTCTGGTGTTTGTTTGACCCCCTGGTACTTGATGAATGAAGAAGTAGTTTCTGATCGTGTGTGTGTGTGTGTGTGTGTGTGTGTGTGTGTGTGTGTGTGTGTGTGTGTGTGTGTGTGTGTGTGTGTGTGTGTGTGTGTGTGTGTGTGTGTGTGTGTGTGTGTGTGTGTGTGTGTGTGTGTGTGTCCTCAGCTGAAGTAGGAGGTGTTCCAGATGTGATCCTGTGTGTGTGTGTGTGTGTGTGTGTCCTCAGCTGAAGTAGGAGGTGTTCCAGATGTGATCCTGTATGTGTGTGTGTGTGTGTGTCCTCAGCTGAAGTAGGAGGTGTTCCAGATGTGATCCTGTGTGTGTGTGTGTGTCCTCAGCTGAAGGAGAAGGTGTTCCAGCGGCAGCAGGGCAGCTTCATCCTGACGGTGGAAGCCGGACGCCAGCTGCTGCTCTCAGCCGACAGCCAGGCAGAGCTCCTCCTGCAGGAGGAGATCAGAGACATCCAGGAGAGCTGGAGGAGCACCAGCTGTGCTCTGGAGCAGCAGAGGAGGCAGCTCAGCACCATCATCAAGGTAACACACACACACACACACACACACACACACACACACACACACACACACACACTCACTCTACCTGTTATGGTATCTGATATGGAGCAGTCTGTGTGCTCTAAAGGTCTTGATATTAAAGTGGGTGTGTGTGTGTGTGTGTGTGTGTGTGTGTGTGTGTGTGTGTGTGTGTGTGTGTGTGTGTGTGTGTGTGTGTGTGTGTGTGTGTGTGTGTGTGTGTGTGTGTGTGTGTGTGTGTGTGTGTGTGTGTGTGTGTGTGTGTGTGTAGGACTGGGACAGGTGTGAGCGGGGGATCGGAGGCTCTCTGGAGAAGCTGCGATCGTTCAAACGTCAGCTCTCTGCAGCGCTGCCCGAACACAACGAGGACCTGCAGAGCGAGCAGCGGCGCTGCAAGGTAACCCGGAGGATCCTGATCAAAACACTTTACGCACGTTCACAAATACTGTGCTTCCTGTCAGGTCCATGCTGAGATCATTCATTACTAACATGTTACACTTCTCTACCAGGACCTGAACATGTTAATAGCAGTTTTATGTCTCTGACAGGACCTGGAGCA
>NC_136905.1:85215954-85223454 GCF_949606895.1 Notothenia rossii | reverse complement strand
GCCGTGTGCACATAGGGACAGCACAGGGCCGTGTGCACATAGGGACAGCACAGGGCCGTGTGGAAATAGGGACAGCACAGGGCCGTGTGCACATAGGGACAGCACAGGGCCGTGTGCACATAGGGACAGCACAGGGCCGTGTGCACATAGGGACAGCACAGGGCCGTGTGCACATAGGGACAGCACAGGGTCGTGTGCACATAGGGACAGCACAGGGCCGTGTGCACACAGGGACAGAACAGGGCCGTGTGCACATAGGGACAGCACAGGGTCGTGTGCACATAGGGACAGCACAGGGTCGTGTGCACATAGGGACAGCACAGGGTCGTGTGCACATAGGGACAGCACAGGGTCGTGTGCACACAGGGACAGCACAGGGCCGTGTGCACACAGGGACAGCACAGGGTCGTGTGCACACAGGGACAGCACAGGGCCGTGTGCGCACAGGGACAGCACAGGGCCGTGTGTGCACATAGGGACAGCACAGGGCCGTGTGCACATAGGGACAGCACAGGGCCGTGTGCACATAGGGACAGCACAGGGCCGTGTGCACATAGGGACAGCACAGGGCCGTGTGCACATAGGGACAGCACAGGGCCGTGTGCACACAGGGACAGCACAGGGCCGTGTGCACATAGGGACAGCACAGGGCCGTGTGCACATAGGGACAGCACAGGGCCGTGTGGAAATAGGGACAGCACAGGGCCGTGTGCACATAGGGACAGCACAGGGCCGTGTGCACATAGGGACAGCACAGGGCCGTGTGCACATAGGGACAGCACAGGGCCGTGTGCACATAGGGACAGCACAGGGCCCTGTGCACATAGGGACAGCACGCCAGTGGAGGGGCTCCTGCTACGTGTCTCGTGGCATTAGCAGTGGGTTGAACAGCAGAGGAATATGCATGTTGTTATTTGATCAGCGTGTTAGTTTGTTCGTACAGTCTGTGTCTGGAGCAGGGGGCACTTCTAAGAAAGAAGAAGGTGTGGATGGAGCACCTGGAGAGGAGGAGCTCCAACGCGTGTAACACAAGTTTCAGTTCTGTGTTTCCCTGAGAACAAATAAGAGAGCCTGGGAACGTCTTGATGGTTGTTATGAGTCTTTGGTGAACGCTGCTGGTATCATTGTTTGTAACGTAACGTGTCCCCGCCTCAGGATCGAGGAGACGTGGCGTCTGTGGCAGAAGTTCCTGGAGGACTTCTCCCGCTTCGAGGAGTGGCTCGTCTCCTCGGAGAGAACCGCTGCGCTGCCCAACTCCTCGGGGGTCCTGTACACCGTGGCCAAGGAGGAGATGAAGAAGTTCGAGGTGAGGAAACATCCGAGGGGGAATAGAAACCACCGAGCAGGAGGTGCTGCTGGTGATTAACCCTGTGTGTGCTGCAGTCCTTCCAGAGGCAGGTCCATGAGAGCCTGACCCAGCTGGAGCTCATCAACAAACAGTACCGGCGCCTGGCCCGGGAGAACCGCACCGACACCCTTTGCCTCCTGAAGGAGAAGAGCCAGGGAGCCAACCTGCGCTGGGACGCCCTGCAGAGGAGGGTCAGCTCCATCCTGAGGCGACTCAAGGTCAGACAATCACATCAAGACATAATAAAGAATAGACTGTGGTCTAATCTAGAAGCATTTATATTGAAGTAGAATCTGTGCAGTTATTAAAACAGATATTGTGTGCATTGTAGCAGAGGGGAAGGAACTGGACATATAGGACATAGAACTAATACAACAGATAGACACATAGAAATAGAGCAGGAAGAGTCTAGAATGTGACACAGATGAATAACGATCAAGAGGCAGACAGAGGTTTCCTCAGAGGTTGCTTTGATAAATATCTTACAGCTCCACGTGTTCTGAATGTTTCTCTGTGTCTTGAAGTAGCGTAAGTGTCAGCAGAGCATTTGGTCAGACTTGTCCTTGGTCTCATGACGGGTCCCTCTCACTGAGGTGTGTTCATGGTCCCTCTCACTGAGGTGTGTTCATGGTCCCTCTCACTGAGGTGTGTTCATGGTCCCTCTCACTGAGGTGTGTTCATGGTCCCTCTCACTGAGGTGTGTTCATGGTCCCTCTCACTGAGATGTGTTCATGGTCCCTCTCACTGAGGTGTGTTCATGGTCCCTCTCACTGAGGTGTGTTCATGGTCCCTCTCACTGAGGTGAGTTCATGGTCCCTCTCACTGAGATGTGTTCATGGTCCCTCTCACTGAGGTGTGTTCATGGTCCCTCTCACTGAGGTGAGTTCATGGTCCCTCTCACTGAGGTGTGTTCATGGTCCCTCTCACTGAGGTGTGTTCATGGTCCCTCTCACTGAGGTGTGTTCATGGTCCCTCTCACTGAGATGTGTTCATGGTCCCTCTCACTGAGGTGAGTTCATGGTCCCTCTCACTGAGGTGTGTTCATGGTCCCTCTCACTGAGGTGTGTTCATGGTCCCGCTCACTGAGGTGTGTTCATGGTCCCTCTCACTGAGGTGTGTTCATGGTCCCTCTCACTGAGGTGTGTTCATGGTCCCTCTCCCCCTGCAGCACTTCACAGGACAGAGGGAGGACTTTGAGACGTCCAGAGACTCCATCCTGGTGTGGCTGACGGAGATGGACCTGCAGCTGACCAACATCGAGCATTTCTCAGAGTGTGACATCCAGGCCAAGATCAAGCAGCTCAAGGTGAGGCTGAGACAGGGTGTCAGAGGGAGACAGGGTGTCAGAGGGAGACAGGGTGTCAGAGGGAGACAGGGTGTCAGAGTGAGACAGGGTGTCAGAGGGAGACAGGGTGTCAGAGGGAGACAGGGTGTCAGAGTGAGACAGGGTGAGACAGGGTGTCAGAGTGAGACAGGGTGTCAGAGGGAGACAGGGTGTCAGAGGGAGACAGGGTGTCAGAGGGAGACAGGGTGTCAGAGTGAGACAGGGTGTCAGAGGGAGACAGGGTGTCAGAGGGAGACAGGGTGTCAGAGTGAGACAGGGTGAGACAGGGTGTCAGAGTGAGACAGGGTGAGACAGGGTGTCAGAGTGAGACAGGTTGTCAGAGGGAGACAGGGTGTCAGAGGGAGACAGGGGAGCAGAGGGAGACAGGGTGTCAGAGGGAGACAGGGTGTCAGAGTGAGACAGGGTGTCAGAGGGAGACAGGGGAGCAGAGGGAGACAGGGTGTCAGAGTGAGACAGGGTGTCAGAGTGAGACAGGGTGTCAGAGTGAGACAGGGTGTCAGAGGGAGACAGGGTGTCAGAGGGAGACAGGGTGTCAGAGGGAGACAGGGTGTCAGAGGGAGACAGGGTGAGACAGGGTGTCAGAGGGAGACAGGGTGAGACAGGGTGTCAGAGGGAGACAGGGTGAGACAGGGTGTCAGAGGGAGACAGGGTGTCAGAGTGAGACAGGGTGTCAGAGTGAGACAGGGGGAGACATGGTGTCAGAGGGAGACAGGGTGTCAGAGTGAGACAGAGGGAGACAGGGTGTCAGAGGGAGACAGGGTGTCAGAGGGAGACAGGGTGTCAGAGTGAGACAGGGGGAGACATGGTGTCAGAGGGAGACAGGGTGTCAGAGTGAGACAGAGGGAGACAGGGTGTCAGAGGGAGACAGGGTGAGACAGGGTGTCAGAGGGAGACAGGGTGTCAGAGTGAGACAGGGTGTCAGAGGGAGACAGGGTGTCAGAGTGAGACAGGGTGTCAGAGGGAGACAGAGGGAGACAGGGTGTCAGAGGGAGACAGAGGGAGACAGGGTGTCAGAGTGAGACAGGGTGAGACAGGGTGTCAGAGGGAGACAGGGTGTCAGAGTGAGACAGGGGGAGACAGGGTGTCAGAGTGAGACAGGGGGAGACAGGGTGTCAGAGTGAGACAGGGTGAGACAGGGTGTCAGAGGGAGACAGGGTGTCAGAGTGAGACAGGGGGAGACAGGGTGTCAGAGTGAGACAGGGGGAGACAGGGTGTCAGAGTGAGACAGGGGGAGACAGGGTGTCAGAGTGAGACAGAGGGAGACAGGGTGTCAGAGTGAGACAGGGGGAGACAGGGTGTCAGAGTGAGACAGAGGGAGACAGGGTGTCAGAGGGAGACAGAGTGTCAGAGTGAGACAGGGTGTCAGAGGGAGACAGAGTGTCAGAGTGAGACAGGGTGTCAGAGGGAGACAGAGTGTCAGAGTGAGAGATCGACACATGTTCATATTTACGTGTTGTATCTCTAGATGTCATCAATGTGTATAGATTCAGATCCTCGACTCTCGTCTCCACCTGAGGTGAGGGGAAGTCATCTATGATCTTTCATACATCACATTCAAGTGAACGACAACAACAACAACAACAACAACAACAACAACAACAACATAACTTTATTTTGTACATGCCAGCCCTAGAGATGACTGGGGAACATTTAAAACACTTTGTTGCAGATCATGTTTCTGCACAGACTGCAAAGAGATCTGAATTAGTTTCAGTTTTCAGATGAAAGGCTCTGAGTCAGAGCCACGCGCTCCAGATCAGAGTTCCTCTAACGTTCATACCAACCACTTAACCAATACAAGACACTAGTGGACCACCTGACTCCACGAATACCCAAAATCACATCGTGTTTTTAGAACAGATCACAAATCGCCTGAAAATGGTAGAAACAAGTTTCAACATGTGTGACCAAGGTGTTTATCTGAGTTACGTCCTGAAGTCGAGAGTGAAGCTTAAGCTAAGAGTTAAGATTAAGATATTCCCTCGAGAGTGCAGAAAGCTCAAATTCATTAGTTTATTTCAAATGTGAAATGTTACCAACATACTCACGGACCACCAGTGGCCCGCGGACCACACTTTGAGAAGCACTGATCCACACACACACACACACACACACACACACACACACACACACACACACACACACACACACACACACACACGGCCATCAGGAGCCACTCAGTATCTTGCCCAAGGACACATCCACATGGTGACTGTAGTGCTGGGAATCGAACCAACAACCTGCTGGTTTAAAGACGAACACACTCCCTCACAGCCACAGTCGCCCATCGTGATACATTTCAGTGTGTGTGTGTGTGTGTGTGTGTGTGTGTGTGTGTGTGTGTGTGTGTGTGTGTTGCAGTCCTTCCAGCAGGAGATCTCCCTCACCACAGGGAGGATCTCTCAGATCTTCCAGCAGGGGGAGGCTCTGATGGAGAAGAGCGAGCCTCTGGACTCCGCGGTGATGGAGGAGGAGCTGGAGGAGCTGCAGAGGTACTGCCAGGAGGTGTTCGGGAGGGTGGAGCGGTACCACAGGAAGCTCATCCGCCTGCCGGTGAGAGACCAGAGGCCAACTTCAATATCAGCAGAGAGGGCAAAAGTACACACATCCTGTACTCAAGTAGAAGTACACACATCCTGTACTCAAGTAGAAGTACACACATCCTGTACTCAAGTAGAAGTACACACATGCTGTACTCAAGTAGAAGTACACACATGCTGTAATCAATTAGAAGTACACACATCCTGGACTCAAGTAGAAGTACACACATCCTGTAATCAAGTAGAAGTACACACATCCTGTAATCAAGTAGAAGTACACACATCCTGTAATCAAGTAGAAGTACACACATGCTGTACTCAAGTAGAAGTACACACATCCTGTACTCAAGTAGAAGTACACACATCCTGTAATCAAGTAGAAGTACACACATCCTTTACTCAAGTAGAAGTACACACATCCTGTAATCAAGTAGAAGTACACACATGCTGTACTCAAGTAGAAGTACACACATCCTGTACTCAAGTAGAAGTACACACATCCTGTACTCAAGTAGAAGTACACACATGCTGTACTCAAGTAGAAGTACACACATGCTGTAATCAATTAGAAGTACACACATCCTGGACTCAAGTAGAAGTACACACATCCTGTAATCAAGTAGAAGTACACACATCCTGTAATCAAGTAGAAGTACACACATCCTGTAATCAAGTAGAAGTACACACATGCTGTACTCAAGTAGAAGTACACACATCCTGTACTCAAGTAGAAGTACACACATCCTGTAATCAAGTAGAAGTACACACATCCTTTACTCAAGTAGAAGTACACATCCTTTACTCAGGTAGAAGTCCACACATCCTTTACTCAAGTAGAAGTACACACATCCTTTACTCAAGTAGAAGTACACACATCCTTTACTCAAGTAGAAGTACACACATCCTTTACTCAAGTAGAAGTACACACATCCTTTACTCAAGTAGAAGTACACACATCATTTATGTTTCCCTGCAGGTCTACATGTTTCCCTGCAGGTCTACGTGTTTCCCTGCAGGTCTACGTGTGTCCCTGCAGGTCTACGTGTGTCTCTGCAGGTCTACGTATGTCCCTGAAGGTCTACATGTTTCCCTGCAGGTCTACGTATGTCCCTGCAGGTCTACATGTGTCCCTGCAGGTCTACGTGTTTCACATCTATGTACCCTTTCACACGATATCTCTAATATTGATCTCTCTATATCTGTTTCCGTGCAGCTGGCGGACGACGACACCGAGGTCTCTCTCTCGGACCGGGAGCTGGATCTGGATGAGGCGTGCGATGTGTCCGGGGGTCCGTGGGGGGGCGGCGAGCGTCTGGGGGACGGCCTGCTGTCGCCCCTCCCGTCCTCCGGGGGGCGCTCTGCTCATCTGAGAGGAGAGCGAGGAGAGAGAGGAGAGAGATCAGGCAGAGACACACCGGCCAGCGTGGACTCCATCCCTCTGGAGTGGGACCACGACTACGATCTGAGCCGGGGACTGGAGAGAGAGACGGAGAGAGAGGAGGGGGACTTCCTGCTGAGAGGTGAGGACACACACTGAGACACACACACTGAGACACACACACACACACTGAGAGACACACACACTGAGACACACACACTGAGACACACACAGTGAGACACACACACACTGAGACACACACAG
Source organism: Notothenia rossii (assembly GCF_949606895.1). NCBI lineage: Eukaryota > Metazoa > Chordata > Actinopteri > Perciformes > Nototheniidae > Notothenia > Notothenia rossii. Next base: position 85,216,579 of record NC_136905.1, on the reverse strand, counting down.
TGAGACACACACATTGAGACACACACACTGAGACACACACACACTGAGACACACACACTGAGACACACACACTGAGACACACACAGTGAGACACACACACACTGAGACACACACAGTGAGACACACACACTGAGACACACACACTGAGACACACACACTGAGACACACACAGTGAGACACACACATTGAGACACACACACACTGAGACACACACACTGAGACACACACATTGAGACACACACACTGAGACACACACATTGAGACACACACAGTGAGACACACACATTGAGACACACACACTCTGAGACACACACACTGAGACACACACACAGTGAGACACACACACTGAGACACACACACAGTGAGACACACACACACAGTGAGACACACACACTGAGACACACACACAGTGAGACACACACACACACTGAGACACACACACAGTGAGACACACACACTGAGACACACACACAGTGAGACACACACACACAGTGAGACACACACACTGAGACACACACACAGTGAGACACACACACACACTGAGACACACACACACTGAGACACACACACAGTGAGACACACACACACACTGAGACACACACACACTGAGACACACACATTGAGA
>NC_136905.1:85185954-85210954 GCF_949606895.1 Notothenia rossii | reverse complement strand
GGAGAACATCGACCGGAGGAGGAACCAGCTGCTGCCCCTGGACCCGGGGAGGGACCGGGAGACCCTGCAGGACCACCACAAGACCCTCATGGTAACATAACATCTGCACCACAAGACCCTCATGGTAACACAACATCTGCACCACAAGACCCTCATGGTAACACAACATCTGCACCACAAGACCCTCACGGTAACACAACATCTGCACCACAAGACCCTCATGGTAACACAACATCTGCACCTCAAGACCCTCATGGTAACACAACATCTGCACCACAAGACCCTTACGGTAACATAACATCTGCACCACAAGACCCTCATGGTAACATAACATCTGCACCACAAGACCCTCATGGTAACACAACATCTGCACCACAAGACCCTCACGGTAACACAACATCTGCACCACAAGACCCTCATGGTAACACAACATCTGCACCACAAGACCCTCATGGTAACACAACATCTGCACCACAAGACCCTCACAGTAACACAACATCTGCATCTCAAGACCCTCACGGTAACACAACATCTGCACCTCAAGACCCTCATGGTAACACAACATCTGCACCTCAAGACCCTCACGGTAACACAACATCTGCACCACAAGACCCTCATGGTAACACAACATCTGCACCACAAGACCCTCATGGTAACACAACATCTGCACCACAAGACCCTCATGGTAACACAACATCTGCTCAACAAGACCCTCATGGTAACACAACATCTGCACCACAAGACCCTCATGGTAACATAACATCTGCACCACAAGACCCTCATGGTAACACAACATCTGCACCACAAGACCCTCACGGTAACATAACATCTGCACCACAAGACCCTCATGGTAACACAACATCTGCACCACAAGACCCTCATGGTAACACAACATCTGCACCACAAGACCCTCATGGTAACACAACATCTGCACCACAAGACCCTCATGGTAACACAACATCTGCACCACAAGACCCTCACGGTAACACAACATCTGCACCACAAGACCCTCATGGTAACACAACATCTGCACCTCAAGACCCTCATGGTAACATAACATCTGCACCACAAGACCCTCATGGTAACATAACATCTGCACCACAAGACCCTCACGGTAACATAACATCTGCACCACAAGACCCTCATGGTAACATAACATCTGCACCACAAGACCCTCACGGTAACACAACATCTGCACCACAAGACCCTCACGGTAACATAACATCTGCACCACAAGACCCTCATGGTAACACAACATCTGCACCTCAAGACCCTCATGGTAACACAACATCTGCACCACAAGACCCTCATGGTAACACAACATCTGCACCACAAGACCCTCATGGTAACACAACATCTGCACCACAAGACCCTCATGGTAACATAACATCTGCACCTCAAGACCCTCACGGTAACACAACATCTGCACCACAAGACCCTCACGGTAACACAACATCTGCACCACAAGACCCTCATGGTAACATAACATCTGCACCACAAGACCCTCACGGTAACACAACATCTGCACCACAAGACCCTCACGGTAACACAACATCTGCACCACAAGACCCTCATGGTAACACAACATCTGCTCAACAAGACCCTCATGGTAACATAACATCTGCACCACAAGACCCTCATGGTAACACAACATCTGCACCACAAGACCCTCATGGTAACACAACATCTGCACCACAAGACCCTCATGGTAACACAACATCTGCACCACAAGACCCTCATGGTAACATAACATCTGCACCACAAGACCCTCACGGTAACATAACATCTGCACCACAAGACCCTCACGGTAACATAACATCTGCACCTCAAGACCCTCACGGTAACATAACATCTGCACCTCAAGACCCTCACGGTAACATAACATCTGCACCACAAGACCCTCACGGTAACACAACATCTGCACCACAAGACCCTCACGGTAACATAACATCTGCACCACAAGACCCTCACGGTAACATAACATCTGCAACACAAGACCCTCATGGTAACATAACATCTGCAACACAAGACCCTCACGGTAACATAACATCTGCACCACAAGACCCTCACGGTAACATAACATCTGCAACACAAGACCCTCATGGTAACACAACATCTGCACCACAAGACCCTCATGGTAACACAACATCTGCACCACAAGACCCTCATGGTAACACAACATCTGCACCACAAGACCCTCATGGTAACATAACATCTGCACCTCAAGACCCTCACGGTAACACAACATCTGCACCACAAGACCCTCATGGTAACACAACATCTGCACCACAAGACCCTCATGGTAACACAACATCTGCACCACAAGACCCTCATGGTAACATAACATCTGCACCTCAAGACCCTCACGGTAACACAACATCTGCACCACAAGACCCTCATGGTAACACAACATCTGCACCACAAGACCCTCATGGTAACACAACATCTGCACCACAAGACCCTCATGGTAACACAACATCTGCACCACAAGACCCTCACGGTAACATAACATCTGCAACACAAGACCCTCACGGTAACACAACATCTGCACCACAAGACCCACACGGTAACATAACATCTGCAACACAAGACCCTCACGGTAACACAACATCTGCACCACAAGACCCTCATGGTAACACAACATCTGCACCACAAGACCCTCACGGTAACATAACATCTGCACCTCAAGACCCTCATGGTAACACAACATCTGCACCACAAGACCCTCATGGTAACACAACATCTGCACCACAAGACCCTCACGGTACTGAAACCACACCACCCTTTACTGGCCCTTTTATTTAAGATATTTGATATTATATTCAATGCATAACAACAATAACAACAACAACAACAGAACAGCTGATCCACGGCACCCGGCCTGCAGGAGGTCGGTGTAAACAGAGGGAACAGAAACCCTCAGGTTTGAAGCACAGGACTAAAGTAGAGAAACACATATCCAGAATAACTTTCTGAACGTGTGTCCCAGGTGATCCGCCAGGAGCTGCTGGACTCCCAGCTGAAGGTGTCCTCCCTGCAGGACATGTCTCTGCAGCTGCTCGTGCACGCTCAGGGCAGCGACTGTCTGGAGGCCAAAGAGAAAGTGCACGTGATCGGGAACCGTCTGAAGCTCCTGCTGAAGGAGGTGACGAGAGACCTGAGGGAGATCAGCAGGGTCCTGGAGATCAGCAGCAGCCAGCAGGTACACCATGAGACACCATGAGATGGACCTGTGTTAGTCCAGCAGGTACACCATGAGACACCATGAGACACCATGAGATGGACCTGTGTTAGTCCAGCAGGTACAACATGAGACACCATGAGATGGTCCTGTGTTAGTCCAGCAGGTACACCATGAGACACCATGAGATGGACCTGTGTTAGTCCAGCAGGTACACCATGAGACACCATGAGATGGACCTGTGTTAGTCCAGCAGGTACACCATGAGATGGACCTCTGTTAGTCCAGCAGGTACACCATGAGACACCATGAGATGGACCTCTGTTAGTCCAGCAGGTACACCATGAGACACCATGAGATGGTCCTGTGTTAGTCCAGCAGGTACACCATGAGACACCATGAGATGGACCTGTGTTAGTCCAGCAGGTACACCATGAGACACCATGAGATGGACCTGTGTTAGTCCAGCAGGTACACCATGAGACACCATGAGATGGACCTGTGTTAGTCCAGCAGGTACAACATGAGACACCATGAGATGGACCTGTGTTAGTCCAGCAGGTACACCATGAGACACCATGAGATGGACCTGTGTTAGTCCAGCAGGTACACCATGAGACACCATGAGATGGACCTGTGTTAGTCCAGCAGGTACACCATGAGACACCATGAGATGGTCCTGTGTTAGTCCAGCAGGTACACTCCCCTGCACCTCCTGAGAAACGGACACTTGGTGGTTTATGGGCAAAGTCTGTCTTTTGTTGTATTTAATAAAGTAATAAAGGAAGTCAATCTAAAAGTGATATGGATCTGAAGTGCAGGGACGGAGCAGCTTCATCCCCAGAGGAGAGAAGCTCTGCTCACAGAACACTTAACAGTCACATGATCCAACTGGTCTCTGAGGCATCGTCTAAACGTTCCATCATTAACCCGTAAAGCCCTCCAGTCCAAATCCACCTTTTACCCTAACCCTGAAAAGTAAAGTAAACATGTCTCTCTCTCTCTCTCTCTCTCTCTCTCTCTAGGACCTGTCCTCCTGTCTGATATCTGATGTCTCTCTCTCTCTCTCTCTCTCTCTCTAGGACCTGTCCTCCTGTCTGATATCTGATGTCTCTCTCTCTCTCTCTCTCTCTCTCTCTAGGACCTGTCCTCCTGTCTGATATCTGATGTCTCTCTCTCTCTCTCTCTCTCTCTCTAGGACCTGTCCTCCTGTCTGATATCTGATGTCTCTCTCTCTCTCTCTCTCTCTCTCTCTCTCTCTAGGACCTGTCCTCCTGGTCCTCTGCAGATGATCTGGACACGTCTGGTTCTCTGAGTCCGCTCTCAGGACGCAGCACACCGAGCCGCCGCCGATCGGTAACGTACCGCCTTCCTCTGCACGCTCCACCTCGAGACACTCAGATGAAATACTTAATAAATAGATCTAACATGTGCTCCAAGACAAGTCCCTGTGAACAACATATCCATCCTCACCTCCTCACCTCCTCACCTCCTCACCTCCTCACCTCCTCACCTCCCTCTGAACTCTCTCCTTCTCTTGCATGTGGTGTGTTCCCACAGCAAAACCCTGCAAGAAATCTGGAGACTCCTTTCTTTCTGACTCTTTCTTTCCTCCTCCTTCTTTTAGTTCTGTCACTTGTTTCTCTCCCACTTAAAGAGAAAGACTTCCCTAAAGCCTCTCCTCTAGTGTCCTCTTCCTGTGTCTCTCAGGAACACTGGTTGAATGTTATTAAGAGACGCAGAAAGCATGACTTTATTAGGCTCATATTGCAGGCTGCAGACATGAGAAAGCAATATATGTGTAGCATGTTAGCATGTATTTAGCATCAGGTTGAGTTAGCATGTTAGCATGTGTTTAGCATCAGGTTGAGTTAGCATGTTATCATAGCATCAGGTTGAGTTAGCATGTTAGCATGTATTTAGCATCAGGTTGAGTTAGCATGTTAGCATAGCATCAGGTTGAGTTAGCATGTTAGCATGTATTTAGCATCAAGTTGAGTTAGCATGTATTAGCATCAGGTTGAGTTAGCATGTTAGCATGTATTTAGCATCAAGTTGAGTTAGCATGTTAGCATGTATTAGCATCAGGTTGAGTTAGCATGTTAGCATGTATTTAGCATCAAGTTGAGTTAGCATGTTAGCATGTATTTAGCATCAGGTTGAGTTAGCATGTTAGCATGTATTTAGCATCAGGTTGAGTTAGCATGTTATCATAGCATCAGGTTGAGTTAGCGTGTTAGCATGTATTTAGCATCAGGTTGAGTTAGCATGTTAGCATGTATTTAGCATCAGGTTGAGTTAGCATGTTATCATGTATTTAGCATCAGGTTGAGTTAGCATGTTATCATGTATTAGCATCAGGTTGAGTTAGCATGTTATCATAGCATCAGGTTGAGTTAGCATGTTATCATGTATTAGCATCAGGTTGAGTTAGCATGTTATCATAGCATCAGGTTGAGTTAGCATGTTATCATGTATTAGCATCAGGTTGAGTTAGCATGTTAGCATGTATTAGCATCAGGTTGAGTTAGCATGTTATCATAGCATCAGGTTGAGTTTGCATGTTATCATGTATTAGCATCAGGTTGAGTTTGCATGTTATCATGTATTAGCATCAGGTTGAGTTAGCCTGTTATCATAGCATCAGGTTGAGTTAGCATGTTATCATGTATTTAGCATCAGGTTGAGTTAGCATGTTATCATGCATTAGCATCAGGTTGAGTTAGCATGTTAGCATGTATTTAGCATCAGGTTGAGTTAGCATGTTATCATAGCATCAGGTTGAGTTAGCATGTTATCATAGCATCAGGTTGAGTTAGCATGTTATCATGTATTTAGCATCAGGTTGAGTTAGCATGTTAGCATGTATTTAGCATCAGGTTGAGTTAGCATGTATTAGCATCAGGTTGAGTTAGCATGTATTAGCATCAGGTTGAGTTAGCATGTTAGCATGTATTTAGCATCAGGTTGAGTTAGCATGTATTAGCATCAGGTTGAGTTAGCATGTATTAGCATCAGGTTGAGTTAGCATTTATTAGCATCAGGTTGAGTTAGCATGTATTAGCATCAGGTTGAGTTAGCATGTTAGCATGTATTAGCATCAGGTTGAGTTAGCATGTATTAGCATCAGGTTGAGTTAGCATGTTAGCATGTATTTAGCATCAGGTTGAGTTAGCATGTTAGCATGTATTAGCATCAGGTTGAGTTAGCATGTTAGCATGTATTTAGCATCAGGTTGAGTTAGCATGTATTAGCATTAGGTTGAGTTAGCATGTTAGCATCTTGCTGCTTCATGAATGTCTGGACAGAGAAAAAGCCAGATTTCTGTCACAAAATCGTCCTCATGATTTTGTTGCTGCTCTTCTTTCGTTTTGGGATTTCTCTCCATCGACTGAAACATTCTTTCTTTCTTTTACCCTCCCTCACCACCTGTTCATTGCAAACAGCAGCGAGGCGATAGTAGTGTGTCACAGCCGGGAGCCCCCCCCCACAGGTACCTTTCTGTTGGTTCCTAGCACCTAGCACAAGATCAAAGAACTCAACCTCCCATGATGCACCTGAAACACATTTGTAGTCCTCATGTTTCTGCTCATGCTGGTGGGGGTCCGTGATCATCTGTGTGTAGCTCGCAGTGAGGAAGAGCTCCTCCTCCTCTTCGTCGTCTGCTTCATAACAGAACTGCAGATTCTAACCCCACACACACTTTCTTTGAAAAGCCGGAAAATGTCTGCAATGAACAATGCTCAGGCTGCTGTGTGTGTGTGTGTGTGTGTGTCATCTCTTCTTCTTCTGCTGCTTTATCACCAACTACCCCCCCCCCCCCCCCCCCCCTCTCAGTCTGTCATTGGTCAACCTCAGGTCTCCATCTTTCACATGGTAAGAGGTGAAGCTCATTCATGTCCATGCACTCCTGGAGTCACATTAGTAGAAACACTTGTTGGTGTCTGATCATAATTCTGCAGAGAAAACAATCCTGTAAAATATATTAAAAGTCTGGATAGTGAGGTGGGCTGAAGATCGGAAGGTTGTGAGTTCAAATCCCGCCAGGAACACCACCACTAGTGTGCCCTTGAGTAAGTCACTTAGCCCTTAGTTACTCAGCGTCAGCTAAATGTAATGTCTGTCTGTAGCCAAACGAAGCTGCAGCCTGAGTGTGTATGAAGTCACCTTTGGGGTGCATGCACTACACACTGCAGCTTCAAAATGTTTTCTATGATTTGCCTTCAGCACAAAACACGTCTAACTCCCAGGAAGAAACAAAACATTGTTACCGCAGATCTCCCTTTAGAAACTCAACTTCTGATTTAGATTAAATATACTTTATTAATTTGATAAATATGATGTCACCGCAGAAAACAGAAAAATATAGAAATGATACTAAATATATGACAAAAGTGTGGAAAAGGTTAACTTTGAATTCTCTAGATTTTTTTTCAGATTTTTGAATTTTCATATTTTCTTGTTTACTCAGACTTTAGATTATTTTACATATTTCTTTACTTTTTTTAGAATTTTCGCTTTTTGACTTCTTTCAGAATTCCGAATATAATCTCAGAACTAAAAACTAAATTCACAATCGGTCTAATATGAAAATATAAATCAATGAAAATTATTTGTTTTCTTTCTGTAACAGCTAATAAATGCTAAGCTAGGCTAACTTGAGAATAGAAAGCCAAGTTAGCCTAGCTTAGCATTTCCCAGCTAACCGAATGAACCTATTTCCCAAACTCCCCGCTTTAATAAATCAAAACTAAACTTTTTACGAGGCTGTTTCTAATCGCTGCGTCTCCTCGCCTCGGCGTGCTGTCTGTAAGCTAACGCTAACGCTAACTCGCTCTGCAGAGGAGCTGCTCACCTGTACAGACTGTCTCTATAAGTGTCTCACCTGTACAGACTGTCTCTATCAGTGTCTCACCTGTACAGACTGTCTCTATAAGTGTCTCACCTGTACAGACTGTCTCTATAAGTGTCTCACCTGTACAGACTGTCTCTATCAGTGTCTCACCTGTACAGACTGTCTCTATAAGTGTCTCACCTGTACAGACTGTCTCTATAAGTGTCTCACCTGTACAGAGTGTCTCCATCAGTGTCTCACCTGTACAGACTGTCTCTGTAAGTGTCTCACCTGTACAGACTGTCTCTATAAGTGTCTCACCTGTACAGACTGTCTCTATCAGTGTCTCACCTGTACAGACTGTCTCTATCAGTGTCTCACCTGTACAGACTGTCTCTATCAGTGTCTCACCTGTACAGACTGTCTCTATCAGTGTCTCACCTGTACAGACTGTCTCTATCAGTGTCTCACCTGTACAGACTGTCTCTATAAGTGTCTCACCTGTACAGACTGTCTCTATCAGTGTCTCACCTGTACAGACTGTCTCTATCAGTGTCTCACCTGTACAGACTGTCTCTATAAGTGTCTCACCTGTACAGACTATCTCTATAAGTGTCTCACCTGTACAGACTGTCTCTATAAGTGTCTCACCTGTACAGAGTGTCTCTATCAGTGTCTCACCTGTACAGAGTGTCTCTATAAGTGTCTCACCTGTACAGACTGTCTCTATCAGTGTCTCACCTGTACAGAGTGTCTCTATCAGTGTCTCACCTGTACAGACTGTCTCTATCAGTGTCTCACCTGTACAGACTGTCTCTATAAGTGTCTCACCTGTACAGACTGTCTCTATAAGTGTCTCACCTGTACAGAGTGTCTCTATCAGTGTCTCACCTGTACAGACTGTCTCTATCAGTGTCTCACCTGTACAGACTGTCTCTATAAGTGTCTCACCTGTACAGACTGTCTCTATCAGTGTCTCACCTGTACAGACTGTCTCTATAAGTGTCTCACCTGTACAGAGTGTCTCTATCAGTGTCTCACCTGTACAGACTGTCTCTATCAGTGTCTCACCTGTACAGACTGTCTCTATAAGTGTCTCACCTGTACAGACTGTCTCTATAAGTGTCTCACCTGTACAGACTGTCTCTATCAGTGTCTCTCTATCAGTGTCTCACCTGTACAGACTGTCTCTATCAGTGTCTCTCTATCAGTGTCTCACCTGTACAGACTGTCTCTATCAGTGTCTCACCTGTACAGACTGTCTCTATAAGCGTCTCACCTGTACAGAGTGTCTCTATAAGTGTCTCACCTGTACAGACTGTCTCTATAAGTGTCTCACCTGTACAGAGTGTCTCTATCAGTGTCTCACCTGTACAGACTGTCTCTGTAAGTGTCTCACCTGTACAGACTATCTCTATAAGTGTCTCACCTGTACAGACTGTCTCTATCAGTGTCTCACCTGTACAGACTGTCTCTATAAGTGTCTCACCTGTACAGACTGTCTCTATCAGTGTCTCACCTGTACAGACTGTCTCTATAAGTGTCTCACCTGTACAGAGTGTCTCTATCAGTGTCTCACCTGTACAGACTGTCTCTGTAAGTGTCTCACCTGTACAGACTGTCTCTATAAGTGTCTCACCTGTACAGACTGTCTCTATCAGTGTCTCACCTGTACAGACTGTCTCTATCAGTGTCTCACCTGTACAGACTGTCTCTATAAGTGTCTCACCTGTACAGACTGTCTCTATAAGTGTCTCACCTGTACAGACTGTCTCTATAAGTGTCTCACCTGTACAGACTGTCTCTATAAGTGTCTCACCTGTACAGACTGTCTCTATAAGTGTCTCACCTGTACAGACTGTCTCTATAAGTGTCTCACCTGTACAGACTGTCTCTATAAGTGTCTCACCTGTACAGACTGTCTCTATAAGTGTCTCACCTGTACAGACTGTCTCTATAAGTGTCTCACCTGTACAGAGTGTCTCTATCAGTGTCTCACCTGTACAGACTGTCTCTGTAAGTGTCTCACCTGTACAGACTGTCTCTATAAGTGTCTCACCTGTACAGACTGTCTCTATAAGTGTCTCACCTGTACAGACTGTCTCTATCAGTGTCTCACCTGTACAGACTGTCTCTATAAGTGTCTCACCTGTACAGACTGTCTCTATCAGTGTCTCGCCTGTACAGAGTGTCTCTATAAGTGTCTCACCTTTACAGACGGTCTCTATAAGTGTCTCACCTGTACAGAGTGTCTCTATAAGTGTCTCACCTGTACAGAGTGTCTCTATAAGTGTCTCACCTGTACAGACTGTCTCTATCAGTGTCTCACCTGTACAGACTGTCTCTATAAGTGTCTCACCTGTACAGACTGTCTCTATAAGTGTCTCACCTGTACAGAATGTCTCTATCAGTGTCTCACCTGTACAGACTGTCTCTATCAGTGTCTCACCTGTACAGACAGTCTCTATAAGTGTCTCACCTGTACAGAGTGTCTCTATAAGTGTCTCACCTGTACAGACGGTCTCTATCAGTGTCTCGCCTGTACAGAGTGTCTCTATAAGTGTCTCACCTGTACAGACGGTCTCTATAAGTGTCTCACCTGTACAGAGTGTCTCTATAAGTGTCTCACCTGTACAGACTGTCTCTATAAGTGTCTCACCTGTACAGACTGTCTCTATCAGTGTCTCACCTGTACAGACGGTCTCTATAAGTGTCTCACCTGTACAGACTGTCTCTATAAGTGTCTCACCTGTACAGACTGTCTCTATAAGTGTCTCACCTGTACGTTAGCATGTAGAGATCAGTGTTAAACCCAGCATGTTGCTCCTCAGCAGAGACTCAGTTACAGAGAAGATTACTCAATCACTCTGAATTTATTCTGGCAGTTATTTCTGAGATCAGGAACATTTCAGGTGGTATTTTAAAATATGCAAGACTATTATAGCCAGGTATGAGGCAGGAAATGAGAGGAGGGACATTTATTTACTTTGAGAATAAAGTGAAAATTAAGTTCATGTAATAATACGTTTGAATAAGTCCAGAATGAGAAATATTAATAATAAAGTTGTAAATGTTGACAAAAAGTGAAAAATTCTTGCATTTTGGTATTAAATCATTATAAATAAATATCGCCTGATATCGAGAATAAAGTCAAACTTTGGGTTTATTCTTTAACGTTAATAGTTTTCTACTTTTTCTTCGTAATATTTACGACTTCATTTTTTACATTTCAAATATATTTTTGACAATCTGAATTAATTCAGGATATTTCTAATGTACTCTAATAAATAAATGAATAACTCCTCCTCCTCTGTACCTAGCTCTGAAACTCTTCCATAGTCAAGAGGTGATCTAAAAAGATAGTTACGTCTGTAACTACGGTTCTATGAGTCCCGGATGAGCGCCAGAGGTGGTGCTTTAGCACCGGATATGTCCATCGCGCGCATGCGCCGCTCGATTACAAATAACAACAAAGTCACCTGTCCTCAGAGGATCTGTTCCCAGAATCTTCTCGCGAGCACACAAGAATTCTGAGTGATACTCTGGTTCCTGGTTACGGTCATCCGGGACTCGTAACTACGGTTCTGTTTGGTCCCTACTGACCGCCAGAGGCGGTGCTTTAGCACTGGATGACTTATACCAACCATGTCATGAAGAATCCAAGCCCTTGCTCACTACTGGAAGCAGCGGAGCTCGGCAATAGGACCACGCCCAGAGGATGGGGAGTGGCGACATTAACCCGATAAAACCTGGAGAATGTGCCAGAAGACGCCCACGACGTCGCGGCGCAGATGGCCTCCAGGGGCACCCCTGTCAGGGCAGCCCACGATGTTGAGATGCTCCTTGTAGAGTGGCATCTCAGCCCTGATGGCAGGGGGGGGCCACTGGCCTCATAGGCATGTGAGATGGTATCGACAACCCAGTGGGACAGCCGCTGTTTAGAGGGCATAACCTCTTTTAGTGCCGCCATGGCAAATAAAGAGCTGCTCCGACTGCCGTATACAAGCAGTAGCATCAATATGTACGCCCTTAGGGCACCCCCAGGGCACAGCAACTTCGACGTGCCGTTCTCCTGAATGTCAAAGCGTGCCAGCTGGACAGGCTGATTGAAGTGGGTTTGTGGAAGCACCTTGGGCAGGAATGCCACATTTGCCCAAAAGGCAACACCTGAGAGTCCCACCTCGGGCATGTATCGCTCACGGAGAGGGCGTGCAACTCCCCAACTCGCTTCCCTGAGGCTATGACAAGCAGAAATGCTGCCTTCGTGGACAGCCCCTTAAGCCCCACCTGGGCCAGGGTCTCGAAGGGAGGAGATGATAGGGTAGCAGGGGCAGGTCCCAAGCCGGAGCCCTCGGGGTGCTAGGGGGACGCTGCCGTAAAGCCCCCCTCTCAGGAAGAGGGACACCGACCTGTGGCACCCCGCCGTGGCGCCGTCGACCCGAACATGTCGGGCAGAAATAGCAGCCACATAAACTCAGAGTAGAGTGAGAACGTCCACTATCTAGAAGGGACTGTTGTCTAAGCAACAGCGTACATGCTGTCCCAAGGAACAAGCACATTCCTGCCCCCCAGTTGGGGTAGAAAGTGCGTGAGTGCAAGCTGCACAGCCCGAAGCTCTAGCACGTTGACCTGGCGCGCACCCTCCTGGGCAGACCACTGACCCCGAACGGTCCTGCCCTGCCGCACTGCACCCCACCCTGAGAGACATGCACCTATGGTGATGGTCTCCTGGCGGGATGGGATGGCGCCCATGAGCACGCCCATCAGAAGATAGGCCCTGCCCCTCCAGCGTGACAGAGAGTGGAGGCAATGCTGCGACACCCTGACTTCCCTGTGCCTGTGCCACTTGGCGTCCAAGTGAAGGCTGTTCAGCCACATCTGCATGGGGCGCAACGACAGCAGACCTAAGGGCACAACGGCTGAGGCAGCCGCCAGTCTGCCTAAGGGCCGGAGGAACTGAATATAAGGCACCATCTTTCCCGGCCTGAAGTTGGGAAGAGTCGTCCACGAGACGAGGTGTCAGGTAGGCTCGAGGCGACCGAGTCTAGGACCATCCCCAGGTAAGTGACCTGTTGGGAAGGGTCCAGGCAGCTCTTTGCGGTGCTTACTGTTAGGCCCAAACGGACTACGTGAGATAAGAGGTGCGCCGTATCCTGGGCCACTTGAGACCGGGACGGCGTGCAGACCAGCCAGTTGTCTAAATACGGCAGGACCTTCGCGCCCTGTGCCTGCAGGGGAGTGAGAGCTGCCACCACAACCCTGGTGAACACCCTTGGAGAGAGGGAGAGACCAAAGGGAAGCACCCGGAACTGATAGTGACGGCCCTAAAAGGCAAACCTCAAGAACCTCCTGTGGTGAGATGCAACCGGCATGTGGAAGTAGGCATCCCTCAAGTCCACGGTTGCAAACCACTCCCCCTGTGCGACAACACAAAGGGTGTCTGCTGTGGTCAGCATATGGAATGGCAGCACCTTCAGGAATCTGTTGATTCCTCTGAGGTCCAAGATCAGGCGAAATCCACCAACTTTCTTGCCCACAAGAAAGTACGCCGAGTAGAACCCCCTGGGCGGAGCAGAGGGTCTACTGGCTCGATTGCGCCCTTGGCCAAGAGGACGGACAACTGTTGGGCCAGAGCTAAGGCCTCTGCCGGATCGCTGACAACTGTCATTTTGACCCGGCCGAAGGCTAGGGGCCGGAACTGCGGTTCGTACCCCTGGGTTGAGGTGGAAACCACCCAAGGGTCGGAAGTACAGGCAGCCCAGTAACTGAGCTGCGGGGGGCAGCGGTCATGGCCGTCCTCGGGCTCAAGAGAAGCCACACAGGCACTACATGAATGAGCCAGTCTGTAGGTAGCCAGATGCAGCGTAGCCGGGAGCGGGAGCGAGAGCAATGCCTTCACCTGGCTGGATTAAATAAAGAAGTTTAACAGGACAGCTTAGCCGGGCGGCTGCTGATAGAATCAAGCAACACGTCTACCAGGAGCGGGGGCGAGAACACTGCCTTCACTGGTTGAGTTAAACAATGAAGCTCAGCAGAAGATGTTAGCCAAGCGGCTGCTGCTAATAATCAAAACGGTAGTAACCGTGGCCAGTGCTTACAAGCGTCAGCCAAACAGCTGACACTTTCACAGTGGCGAAGCTGCACGCAGCCAGCTGTTTGCAGAGAAATCCTTGGATCAAACGTTCAAACCGAATGAACGCTGTAGGCTGCAAGAATGTAGCCACGGTACTCTCACGCAGCGAGAAGATGAAAGGAACAGATCCTCTGACGACGGCTGATATAGTCGGTGTCACGTGGGTCACAGGGGACTTTGTTGTTATTGGTACTCGACCTGCGCATGCGCGCGATGGACCTATCCAGTGCTAGAGCACCACCTCTGTCGGTCAGTAGGGACGAAATAGAACTCGTGGAGCATACATACAAATAAAACAAGAATTAAAAAAACACAGAGAACTATTTTTAGAACACTATAATAACATTGAAAGAAGATATAGTTCAAATAAAGCAGTAAATAGAAATAGAAATAGAATGGAATCAAATATAAAATATGTGCAGTAAAAACATAGTGTGCATTATAATGAATCATACATTTCACTTATAGAGCACACTTTAAACACAACGTCGTCTCAAGATGCTTCACAAGGCTACGAGGAGAGAAGAATAAAACAAATCAAAGGAAAAGAACATATTGAATCAAATGTGGTTCAAATACAAATAAATCAAGTTAATGTTCCTGACCTCTCTCTCCTTCAGGTTTCTCAGCGCCGCTGGATCCGGTTCCTCCCGTTCTGACCCGGTTCCCTGGAGGTTCTGCAGCTCGTGGTTCCGGAGGGTTCTGCTGGTGTCTCTTCCGTTTCAGATCTTCCTCCTGCTCCTCGTCTTCCTCAGCTTCCTGCTGCCTCTCACAGAGGAGGACTACTGCTCTCAGTCCAACAACTTCCTGCACTCCTTCTCCCCCATGCTGAGCTACACCAACCCCCCGCCCGTCTGATCCAAGGGGGGGGGGGGCTCGATGCTGAGCTACATCAACCACCCGCCCGTCTGATCCAAGGGGGGGGGGCTCGATGCTGAGCTACACCAACCCCCCGCCCGTCTGATCCAAGAGGGCGGGGGGGGCTCGATGCTGAGCTACACAAACCCGCCGCCCGTCTGATCCAAGGGGGGGGGGGGGCTCGATGCTGAGCTACACCAACCCCCCTTTCCTGCAGAATCTGATATTTTTTCTGCAAAATGTAAACTTTTTCTTGAAGAATATGATTTTATTTTATTTTATTTCTGCAAAAAATGATATTTTTCTTGCAAAATCTAAACTTTTTCCTGCAAAACACGAAATTCATCCTGCAGAATCTGTCCTGCAGAGAAACAGTTATTATCTGAGTGTGTATGATGTGTGATCTCCCATGATGCAACAGGAGACGCCGTGCAAGCCTGAGAGTCACCTTCTGAGATTTACCTGTAACTCCAACATTTGTAAAAACATTTAATATTCCGTACATTGCAATTATTTTTGTACCCGTCCTTCGGCATGCAGTTCTTTTGCTTTCCTTCACTGTGTCTTTTGTTTTGAGATTATGTTGTGTTTTAATATCGAAACCATCTCCACGTCTGTCTTTCTTCATCTCTGCTGTTTTATTTTTTAAACCAGATATAAAATAAGACTTTATGGAGAATTATGACGTAGAGAAGCTATCGTATATTTTGTATGACCGTCAGTATCAGATGGATAACAAGAGTATTTAACGTGTACAAAATGAAAAGTCTATGTATATGCGACAATAACAAAGAATGCCAAATCCTCATATTTGAGTTTGTCTTTTATTTACTGTGATTTCCCTTTATTTGTTATTTTCATCTTTATACGAAGATTTATGATAAACTATTGGATTCTGTAGAAAGTACGTTTATTATTAAATCACTTTTCAGCAACAAGGCAGTTCAATGCTGCACCTAACATTATATTGAAACAAAGAGCCTCATGAAAACAGCTCTGATGGAGTCAGGACTCAAAGACACGAGGAGAGCTGGAGCTCTGATGGAGTCAGGACTCAGAGAGACACGAGGAGAGCTGGAGCTCTGATGGAGTCAGGACTCAGAGAGACACGAGGAGAGCTGGAGCTCTGATGGAGTCAGGACTCAGAGAGACACGAGGAGAGCTGGAGCTCTGATGGAGTCAGGACTCAGAGACACGAGGAAAGCTGGAGCTCTGATGGAGTCAGGACTCAGAGAGACACGAGGAGAGCTGGAGCTCTGATGGAGTCAGGACTCAGAGACACGAGGAGAGCTGGAGCTCTGATGGAGTCAGGACTCAGAGACACGAGGAGAGCTGGAGCTCTGATGGAGTCAGGACTCAGAGAGACACGAGGAGAGCTGGAGCTCTGATGGAGTCAGGACTCAGAGAGACACGAGGAGAGCTGGAGCTCTGATGGAGTCAGGACTCAGAGACACGAGGAGAGCTGGAGCTCTGATGGAGTCAGGACTCAGAGAGACACGAGGAGAGCTGGAGCTCTGATGGAGTCAGGACTCAGAGAGACACGAGGAGAGCTGGAGCTTTGATGGAGTCAGGACTCAGAGAGACACGAGGAGAGCTGGAGCTCTGATGGAGTCAGGACTCAGAGAGACACGAGGAGAGCTGGAGCTCTGATGGAGTCAGGACTCAGAGAGACGAGGAGAGCTGGAGCTCTGATGGAGTCAGGACTCAGAGAGACGAGGAGAGCTGGAGCTCTGATGGAGTCAGGACTCAGAGAGACACGAGGAGAGATGGAGCTCTGATGGAGTCAGGACTCAGAGACACGAGGAGAGCTGGAGCTCTGATGGAGTCAGGACTCAGAGAGACACGAGGAGAGCTGGAGCTCTGATGGAGTCAGGACTCAGAGAGACGAGGAGAGCTGGAGCTCTGATGGTGTCAGGACTCAGAGACACGAGGAGAGCTGGAGCTCTGATGGAGTCAGGACTCAGAGAGACACGAGGAGAGATGGAGCTCTGATGGAGTCAGGACTCAGAGACACGAGGAGAGCTGGAGCTCTGATGGAGTCAGGACTCAGAGAGACACGAGGAGAGCTGGAGCTCTGATGGAGTCAGGACTCAGAGAGACGAGGAGAGCTGGAGCTCTGATGGTGTCAGGACTCAGAGACACGAGGAGAGCTGGAGCTCTGATGGAGTCAGGACTCAGAGAGACACGAGGAGAGCTGGAGCTCTGATGGAGTAAGGACTCAGAGACACGAGGTGAGCTGGAGCTCTGATGGAGTCAGGACTCAGAGAGACACGAGGAGAGCTGGAGCTCTGGTGGAGTCAGGACTCAGAGAGACACGAGGAGAGCTGGAGCTCTGATGGAGTCAGGACTCAGAGAGACACGAGGAGAGCTGGAGCTCTGGTGGAGTCAGGACTCAGAGAGACACGAGGAGAGCTGGAGCTCTGATGGAGTCAGGACTCAGAGAGACACGAGGAGAGCTGGAGCTCTGATGGAGTCAGGACTCAGAGACACAAGGAGAGCTGGAGCTCTGATGGAGTCAGGACTCAGAGAGACACGAGGAGAGCTGGAGCTCTGATGTCAAACACTGACGGTTTATATGGAGCTTCGGCCGGAGAATTCACAAGACATGTCACGGGTCACGGTCTGACCACACGGTAGAGATGACCCCTCCTGTAGCCCCAGGTTGTAACTAGTTCAGAGTGTAATGATCAACATTCTTCAAAAGAAAGACTAAACAGCTGAGGACACTGAATCACAGTTGTTGTCTCTTATGGCTCGGGGTCATCTATACCCCGAGAAGGATGTGTTCCAGGTGTCCCACAACAATAACTAACTCTGCCCGGTAGGGTTGGGAACCGAAACTCGGTTCCAGATGAGAACCGATAAGAAAATGCCGGGTAGCCTACTGGGTACCCATACAAAATACACAATTTCGGTTCTGCTCAACGGTTCCTAAACGCGGTAGACCCTGTATTCCAGCGGGTCCGTCTGCAGCGCGGCGCCGCCGTGACCCGGTGGAATACAGGTCGGACCTGGAGAATCACAGAACGACCGCTCGTCAGCGGGCCGTTGACGGCCGGCTCGGTACTCTGACGGCCGGCATCGCCCTTAATTTTTTTAAACGGCATCATGTAAGTTGCGCTGACAGGCGACAGAGGTCCACAGTTGCCCCGCAGCGAGGCTCCCCCCGCCCTCCCGTAGACATTTCACGAGCTCAGTCACTTCATAACACCAAAGATGGGTCACGGTAAACGCTCTGAAGTGAGGCTCCACTACACTAAAAAAGAAAAAGACAAGGCACAGTGTAATGCCTGTTAATAGCTGGCCACAGGCATAGCTCAGTTAAAATAAAGCACAGCTATTGTGCAATACATTTGTATTGCATGTATATATTTTTCATTTGTAACAATTTCAGTTAAAGCTTAAAAGAATAAAGATATTTTTGTTATCTAAACGTTTGACCTCTTTCTTTTACAATTTTGGAATCGAAACGGGGAACCGATAAGAACCGGAATCGATAAGCAGAACCGGAATCGGAATCGGAATCGATACATTTCAAATGATACCCATCCCTACTGCCCGGTCGCAAACTGGTAACAACAACAACTTGCCAGGGCAGCCCCTCCTTCAGGGAGATAGCGGCTGCTCGAGGCTGGGCCTCTGCGTCAGAGGGCGAAGGAGGAGGACATGCAGGGCGAATGATTCCCTGACAAAAAGGACATTTAAAAAGGGTTGAAGAGCCAAGACGATAGAAAGTTATAACATAAAGTACAGGAATAAAATGTAGTGCAAGACATTCATAATAATAAAAGCTCAGATTTAATTCAGTTTTCTGTCAGAGGCTGAAAACATATCGTTCTAAGTACCTTAACGGTTGATTGATTATAAAAAACTATGCTACAATTTGAACATTTTACAGATTAACCCCGAGTGAAAGGCTGCGAATGTAACGTTGTCCTGCAGAATCTGATCCTTTTCCTGCAAAAACAGATCTTTAACTTCCAGGAATCTGATATTTTTCCTGCAAAAAGTGATATAATTCCTGCAGAATTTGACCTTTGTCCTGCAGAAAAACAGTTATCTGAGTGTGTATGGTGTACGATCTCCCATGATGCAACAGGAGACGCCGTGCACACCTGAGAGTCACCTGCTGAGATTTACCTGTGAATTTAGCTGATTTTAACATTTAATATGATACAGTATTTCAATTGTTTTTGTACCTGTTCTTCGGCATGCAGTTCTCACCTTTACTTAGCAAAACCAACATTGTGTGCAATTTAGTTTATGCCTAATAAGTAATATGTACCATAAATCATACATCATGTATTTATTCTGCGTTAATTTACCATAACTTCCATAAACTGTGTTTTAAAAGAAGTTTCCTTGAAAAACCCTGACTCCACCAGAGGGGGCGCTACAGAGCTAACATCTGGAGACTTTATTAATACAAAAAAAGGTTATATTTGTAAAGATTGCATGTGATTTCAAGCTTTTGAAACAGTAAATGTGTGAAATTGCGTTAAAGCAAAGCTCTGATGGAGCTGAAGGTCAATAGAGGCTGTTTATTACCCTGAGTTAAGACTTACAGGAAACCAAGAAGCCTGAGGAAAGGAGCCCTCAGACTGAGGTGTGTGTGTGTAATTATTATTAAAACAAATTACCAGAGGAGGTTCTTCAAAACTAATAAGTCCAACTTTGGATAATATTAATTTTGAGCCTAACATCTAAAGAAATACACATTCGTCAGCCTGCCAGTCAGCGCTCGGGGATGGAAAAAGTACGCATCTACGTCATTACGTGATTTACGTCACCTTCAGCAGGAAGGCATGTTTCAGAGATGTTATTTTTACTGTTTTATTTTAACATTTTAAAACGTTTTGTGACACTTTGAAGCAGATTTAAAACAACAAGCTGCTGAATATCTGCCGTCAGATACACCCACAGGTGAGCTAACAAGATGCTAACAGTCACACAGGGAGAGATTGTAGCTTCATTAGCATGCTAATCTGTTAGCTTCACTTAAATGCAGCTGCAGGTTTAACTCTGTATTTGTAATAATATCTGCCTTATGCACATTATTAAACACTGCATGTGTTAATGTTAAGCAGACTGATAACGAGAGTGAGGATATGTAAAGCTGGTTACTGTAGTCAAGGTCAGTGCTGTTGGTTTTACTCTTATTTTGTGTTAAGATTAGACTGTACTGCTCTCCTGCAGTTGTTTCCAGATGTGGAGATGCTCCTCCGGACGCTGTGGTGCATGCTGGGAGCTCCATTAACCATTAATTGATCATAAAATAACACGGTGTACTGTATTCTTTACACGTTAAACCCTGAGTAAGAGACTGAAAATGTAACTTTTTTCCCGCAGAATCTGATATTTTTCGTGCAAAATCTAAACTTTTGTTTTTGTTTCCAGGTGTCAAGATGCTCCTCCGGTCGCTGTGGTGCATGCTGGGAGCTCGTCTTCCTGCTGGGAGGACACCAGTCTTTCTGTATGGATCCTCCACCATCAGGACTCTCTCCTCACAGAGTCTCCATGTGGACACTCTGCAGAGACATGTGAGACGTCCTGAGAGTCCTCTCCTCTCAGTGTCATCTCTCTCTGTCCCTCAGAGACATGTGAGACGTCCTGAGAGTCCTCTCCTCTCAGTGTCATCTCTCTCTGTCCCTCAGAGACATGCGAGACGTCCTGAGAGTCCTGTCCTTTCTGGGATTCAGAGACGTTTTTATTCTCCAGACATCGTGAGAAGCATTTTAAAAACTCCAGCAGCTGTTCCTGGGAAGAGAGCTCCGAAAGGACCGAGGACAAAACAACCGTCCAGAACCAACCAGCCGTCCTCCAGCGTGGACAAGGTGAGGACAGACAGCTCTGAAGGGAAGGCATGCATGTGAGGATATAAGATATGTGACCAGAGTATAGCAGGCAGCAACAATAACCCTCATCGATGTTTCAGAACACGGAGGATAACGTTGTTATTTGACAGTGAAGGAGTTACCCTGTGAGCATAGAGGGCGGAGCTAACGGCTATAAACTCATCAATGAAGGATATTTGGAAAAAATAGTGGTGATATTTTCAGAATACCTTGATAAACCTGAAACCCAGAGAACAGCTGTTCAAGAGAGCTATCCAGGTGTTTGAGAGAAAGACACATTCACACCACCTCCTTGAGAAACACCATTTATTGAGTTTTGACCATTTTAAGTCTTTTGAAAGTATGTGTTTTTTTTATAAATGTTTACATAGATTAGCCTGAGTTCTAGACTCCTGGTTCTAGACTCCTGGTACTAGACTCCTGGTTCTAGACTCCTGGTTCTAGACTCCTGGTTCTAGACTCCGGGTTTTAGACTCCTGGTTCTAGACTCCTGTTACTTGACTCCTGGACTCCTGGTTCTAGACTCCTGGTGCTAGACTCCTGGTTCTAGACTCCGGGTTTTAGACTCCTGGTACTAGACTCCTGGTACTAGACTCCTGGTTCTAGACTCCTGGTTCTAGACTCCTGGTACTTTACTCCTGGTTCTAGACTCCGGGTTTTAGACTCCTGGTTCTAGACTCCTGTTACTTGACTCCTGGACTCCTGGTTCTAGACTCCTGGTACTAGACTCCTGGTTCTAGACTCCGGGTTTTAGACTCCTGGTACTAGACTCCTGGTACTAGACTCCTGGTTCTAGACTCCTGGTTCTAGACTCCTGGTACTTTACTCCTGGACTCCTGGTTCTAGACTCCTGGTGCTAGACTCCTGGTACTAGACTCCTGGTTCTAGACTCCTGGTTCTGGACTCCTGGTGCTAGACTCCTGGTACTAGACTCCTGGTGCTAGACTCCTGGTACTAGACTCCTGGTTCTAGACTCCTGGTACTAGACTTCTGGTACTAGACTCCTGGTTCTAGACTCCTGGTTCTAGACTCCTGGTACTTGACTCCTGGACTCCTGGTTCTAGACTCCTGGTACTAGACTCCTGGTTCTAGACTCCTGGTTCTGGACTCCTGGTGCTAGACTCCTGGTGCTAGACTCCTGGTGCTAGACTCCTGGTACTAGACTCCTGGTTCTGGACTCCTGGTACTAGACTCCTGGTTCTGGACTCCTGGTTCTAGACTTCCTGTTCTAGACTCCTGGTACTAGACTCCTGGTTCTAGACTCCTGGTTCTGGACTCCTGGTGCTAGACTCCTGGTACTAGACTCCTGGTGCTAGACTCCTGGTACTAGACTCCTGGTTCTAGACTCCTGGTTCTAGACTCCTGGTACTTGACTCCTGGACTCCTGGTTCTAGACTCCTGGTGCTAGACTCCTGGTACTAGACTCCTGGTTCTAGACTCCTGGTTCTGGACTCCTGGTGCTAGACTCCTGGTGCTAGACTCCTGGTGCTAGACTCCTGGTGCTAGACTCCTGGTACTAGACTCCTGGTTCTGGACTCCTGGTTCTAGACTCCTGGTTCTAGACTCCTGGTACTAGACTCCTGGTACTAGACTCCTGGTGCTAGACTCCTGGTTCTAGACTCCTGGTACTAGACACCCGGTGCTAGACTCCTGGTTCTAGACTCTTAGTACTAGACTCCTGGTTCTAGACTCCTGGTACTAGACTCCTAGTTCTGGACTTCTGGTTCTAGACTCCTGATACTAGACTCCTGGTGCTAGACTCCTGGTTCTAGACTCCTGGTTCTAGACTCCTGGTACTAGAATCCTGGTTCTAGACTCCTGGTTCTAGACTCCTGGTTCTGGACTCCTTGTTCTAGAATCCTGGTTCTAGACTCCTGGTTCTGGACTCCTAGTACTAGACTCCTGGTGCTAGACTCCTGGTGCTAGACTCCTGGTACTAGACTCCTGGTTCTGGACTCCTGGTTCTAGACTCCTGGTTCTAGACTCCTGGTACTAGACTCCTGGTACTAGACTCCTGGTGCTAGACTCTTAGTACTAGACTCCTGGTTCTAGACTCCTGGTACTAGACTCCTAGTTCTGGACTTCTGGTTCTAGACTCCTGATACTAGACTCCTGGTGCTAGACTCCTGGTTCTAGACTCCTGGTTCTAGACTCCTGGTACTAGAATCCTGGTTCTAGACTCCTGGTTCTAGACTCCTGGTTCTGGACTCCTTGTTCTAGAATCCTGGTTCTAGACTCCTGGTTCTGGACTCCTAGTACTAGACTCCTGGTGCTAGACTCCTGGTGCTAGACTCCTGGTACTAGACTCCTGGTTCTGGACTCCTGGTTCTAGACTCCTGGTTCTAGACTCCTGGTACTAGACTCCTGGTACTAGACTCCTGGTGCTAGACTCCTGGTTCTAGACTCCTGG
Organism: Notothenia rossii; assembly: GCF_949606895.1. Lineage (NCBI taxonomy): Eukaryota > Metazoa > Chordata > Actinopteri > Perciformes > Nototheniidae > Notothenia > Notothenia rossii. The sequence goes on along the minus strand of NC_136905.1, from coordinate 85,187,683 downwards.
TACTAGACACCCGGTGCTAGACTCCTGGTTCTAGACTCTTAGTACTAGACTCCTGGTTCTAGACTCCTGGTACTAGACTCCTAGTTCTGGACTTCTGGTTCTAGACTCCTGATACTAGACTCCTGGTGCTAGACTCCTGGTTCTAGACTCCTGGTTCTAGACTCCTGGTACTAGAATCCTGGTTCTAGACTCCTGGTTCTAGACTCCTGGTTCTGGACTCCTTGTTCTAGAATCCTGGTTCTGGACTCCTGGTTCTAGACTCCTGGTACGAGACTCCTGGTTCTAGACTCCTGGTACTAGATTCCTGGTTCTGGACTCCTGGTTCTGGACTCCTGGTACTAGACTCCTGGTTCTGGACTCCTGGTTCTAGACTCCTAGTACTAGACTCCTGGTACTAGACTCCTGGTTCTGGACTCCTGGTTCTAGACTTCCTGTTCTAGACTCCTGGTACTAGACTCCTGGTTCTAGACTCCTGGTTCTGGACTCCTGGTTCTGGACTCCTGGTAATAGACTCCTGGTTCTAGACTCCTGGTTCTGGACTCCTGGTTCTGGACTCCTGGTTCTGGACTCCTGGTACTAGACTCCTGGTGCTAGACTCCTGGTTCTAGACTCCTGGTTCTGGACTCCTGGTACTAGACTCCTGGTGCTAGGTTGGGTCAAAAGCAGAGAACACATGTCACTGTGTGCTGTGTGCTCTGCATGTGAGACCAATAAAGGGGGCTTCATCCCTCCCAATTCTTTATGATTTACTGATAAGATAAGTACTTTATTAATCCCCATTTAGGAAACATGTTTTTGTTGCGAGACAAATTTAAAAGAGTAGAAATAAACGATTCTAAAATATAACCATCTCAAAATATAAATAAGCCAACATTAGAGAGTAAGACAAATATACCGATGACTGTGAAGATACAACATCTATAAACTCTCTGACACTATTGAACAGTTAGTGTTATGGTCTGTCTCTCTGCAGGTTTCAGTTTGACTGATAGTTCATGTTATGGTCTGTCTCTCTGCAGGTTTCACTGATAGTTCATGTTATGGTCTGTCTCTCTGCAGGTTTCAGTTTCACTGATAGTTCATGTTATGGTCTGTCTCTCTGCAGGTTTCAGTTTCACTGATAGTTAATGTTATGGTCTGTCTCTCTGCAGGTTTCACTGATAGTTAATGTTATGGTCTGTCTCTCTGCAGGTTTCACTGATAGTTCATGTTATGGTCTGTCTCTCTGCAGGTTTCACTGATAGTTAATGTTATGGTCTGTCTCTCTGCAGGTTTCACTGATAGTTCATGTTATGGTCTGTCTCTCTGCAGGTTTCACTGATAGTTCATGTTATGGTCTGTCTCTCTGCAGGTTCCACTGATAGTTCATGTTATGTTCTGTCTCTCTGCAGGTTTCACTGATAGTTCATGTTATGGTCTGTCTCTCTGCAGGTTTCACTGATAGTTCATGTTATGGTCTGTCTCTCTGCAGGTTTCACTGATAGTTCATGTTATGGTCTGTCTCTCTGCAGGTTTCAGTGATAGTTCATGTTATGGTCTGTCTCTCTGCAGGTTTCAGTTTCACTGATAGTTCATGTTATGTTCTGTCTCTCTGCAGGTTTAACTGATAGTTAATGTTATGGTCTGTCTCTCTGCAGGTTTCACTGATAGTTCATGTTATGGTCTGTCTCTCTGCAGGTTTCAGTTTCACTGATAGTTCATGTTATGGTCTGTCTCTCTGCAGGTTTCA
>NC_136905.1:85145954-85180954 GCF_949606895.1 Notothenia rossii | reverse complement strand
GTGTGTGTGTGTGTGTGTGTGTGTGTGTGTGTGTGTGTGTGTGTGTGTAGACACTGTATCAACCTGAGGTCAGACCTGCTGCTCACTCCAGATTTCTACTGGGACCGAGAGAACCTGGAGAAGCTCTACGACAAAACCTGCCAGTTCCTCAACATCAACCGCAGGGTCAACGTGAGTCTCCTGTACTCAGGAGAAATATATATATATATGTATTGTACTTCTTAAATATATCCGTTAACACAGGGGTGTCAAACTCAAGGCCCGCGGGCCAGACCTCATTTTATTAGGCCCGCGAGAGCTCGCAAAGAATATAAACAGTTAATTATACGGTTACATGCTGCTTAAGCACGTTGCCCATAAACTACATGTCCCAAAATGCATTTTGTTTTGTGAAATGCTCACTGAAGCGACTTCCTATCAGCAGCGGCACTCACACTGAGGCGGTGAGCCAGTGTGTGAGTGACACAGAGCTGAAGGAACAGAAGTTACAGCGGCACAGAGACACCGAACACTGAAGTCTGCTTCAGAACCCGAGCAGCTCCAGAATGACCCGCTCTTTAAGAATCAGTCGGTGCGGCTCAGACACACATGTGTTATGACATTAGGGTCATGCAGAGTGAGATCGCTACCCCTTTAAGAGAGGGGTGTGGCGCGTGCATGTGAGAGTGGGTATGGTAGAGCGAGAGTGAGCGAGCGGGGTCTATGTTTTCTGGAGGTGAAACGAGGCAGCGGGAAAAAGCAAAGGTCTGTGATGTATCTTGTGAAACGTTAGACGACAGAGAGTCATCCCCCCTGTTTCCTCGACCACGGTCTGGGAGCCGACAGGAAAGTTCAACGCATGGATTTATTATGTTTTAGAAAAACTCGCGTTACGGTTATTTCTGGTTTCTTGTTGATTAAAATATGAGGTCTTGGCTTGCAGAGCATGAACGTCTTTTTGCTATATTCAGACGAGAAATACTTATAAATACTTGAGTACAGGAAGGAGGAAAACTTCCGCGATGCCCCCCCCCTCTCCCTCTGTTCCTCCTCAACGCCCCCTCCCCTCTCACTCTGTTCCTCCTCAACGCCCCCCCTCTCACTCTGTTCCTCCTCAACGCCCCCCCCCCCTCTCACTCTGTTCCTCCTCAACGCCCCCCCTCTCACTCTGTTCCTCCTCAACGCCCCCCCCTCTCACTCTGTTCCTCCTCAACGCCCCCCCCTCACTCAGTTCCTCCTCAACGCCCCCCCTCTCAGTTTTCCTCCTCAACGCCCCCCCCCTCTCACTCTGTTCCTCCTCAACGCCCCCCCCTCTCACTCTGTTCTTCCTCAACCCCCCCCTCTCACTCTGTTCCTCCTCAACCCCCCCCTCTCACTCTGTTCCTCCTCAACGCCCCCTCACTCTGTTCCTCCTCAACGCCCCCCCTCTCACTCTGTTCCTCCTCAACCCCCCCCTCTCACTCTGTTCCTCCTCAACGCCCCCCCCCTCTCACTCTGTTCCTCCTCAACCCCCCCCTCTCACTCTGTTCCTCCTCAACGCCCCCCCCCTCTCACTCTGTTCCTCCTCAACGTCCCCCTCACTCTGTTCCTCCTCAACGCCCCCCCTCTCCCTCTGTTCCTCCTCAACGCCCCCCCCTCTCACTCTTTCCTCCTCAACGCCCCCCCTCTCACTCTGTTCCTCCTCAACGCCCCCCCCTCTCACTCTGTTCCTCCTCATGTTCCTCCTCAATGCCCCCCTCTCACTCTGTTCCTCCTCAACGCCCCCCCCTCTCACTCTGTTCCTCCTCAACGCCCCCCCCCTCTCGCTCTGTTCTTCCTCAACGCCCCCCCTCTCCCTCTGTTCCTCCTCAACGCCCCCCTCTCCCTCTGTTCCTCCTCAACGCCCCCCCCTCTCACTCTGTTCCTCCTCAACGCCCCCCCCCTCTCACTCTGTTCCTCCTCTACGCCCCCCCTCTCACTCTGTTCCTCCTCAACGCCCCCCCCTCACTCAGTTCCTCCTCAACGCCCCCCCCTCTCACTCTGTTCCTCCTCAACGCCCCCCCTCTCACTCTGTTCTTCCTCAACCCCCCCCTCACTCTGTTCCTCCTCAACGCCCCCCCTCTCACTCTGTTCCTCCTCAACGCCCCCCCCTCTCACTCTGTTCCTCCTCAAAGCCCCCTCACTCTGTTCCTCCTCAACGCCCCCCCTCTCACTCTGTTCCTCCTCAACCCCCCCCTCTCACTCTGTTCCTCCTCAACGCCCCCCCCTCTCACTCTGTTCCTCCTCAACGCCCCCCCTCTCCCTCTGTTCCTCCTCAACGCCCCCCCCTCTCACTCTGTTCCTCCTCAACGCCCCCCCCTCTCACTCTGTTCCTCCTCAACGCCCCCCCTCTCCCTCTGTTCCTCCTCAACGCCACGCCCTCACTCTGTTCTTCCTCAACCCCCCCCTCACTCTGTTCCTCCTCAACGCCCCCCCTCTCACTCTGTTCCTCCTCAACGCCCCCCCCTCTCACTCTGTTCCTCCTCAAAGCCCCCTCACTCTGTTCCTCCTCAACGCCCCCCCTCTCACTCTGTTCCTCCTCAACCCCCCCCTCTCACTCTGTTCCTCCTCAACGCCCCCCCCTCTCACTCTGTTCCTCCTCAACGCCCCCCCTCTCCCTCTGTTCCTCCTCAACGCCCCCCCCTCTCACTCTGTTCCTCCTCAACGCCCCCCCCTCTCACTCTGTTCCTCCTCAACGCCCCCCCTCTCCCTCTGTTCCTCCTCAACGCCACGCCCTCTCGCTCTGTTCTTCCTCAACGCCCCCCCTCTCCCTCTGTTCCTCCTCAACGCCCCCCCCCTCTCCCTCTGTTCCTCCTCAACGCCCCCCCTCTCCCTCTGTTCCTCCTCAACGCCCCCCCCTCTCCCTCTGTTCCTCCTCAACGCCCCCCCTCTCACTCTGTTCCTCCTCAACGCCCCCCCCTCTCACTCTGTTCCTCCTCAACGCCCCCCCTCTCACTCTGTTCCTCCTCAACGCCCCCCCTCTCACTCTGTTATTCCTCAACGTCCCCCCTCTCACTCTGTTCCTCCTCAACGCCCCCCCTCACTCTGTTCCTCCTCAACGCCCCCCCCCTCTCACTCTGTTTCTCCTCAACGTCCCCCCTCTCACTCTGTTCCTCCTCAACGCCCCCCCTCTCCCTCTGTTCCTCCTCAACGTCCCCCCCTCTCCCTCTGTTCCTGTATATTATACAGTATATATGCTGTATAATATACTGTGTATACTGTATATATATATACAGTGTATTTACTGTGTATATACTGTATATATGCTGTATATATACAGTGTATATACTGTATGCTGTATATGTATATACTGTATATATACTGTATATATGCTGTATATGTATATACTGTATATATACTGTATATATGCTGTATGTGTATATACTGTATATATGCTGTGTATATACTGTATATGTATATACTGTATATATGCTGTATGTGTATATACTGTATATACTGTATATATGTATATACTGTATATATGCTGTATATGTATATGCTGCATATATGCTGTATATGTATATACTGTATATATGCTGTATGTGTATATACTGTATATATGCTGTATATATACTGTATATGTATATACTGTATATATGCTGTATGTGTATATACTGTATATATGCTGTATATATACTGTATATGTATATACTGTATATATGCTGTATGTGTATATACTGTATATATGCTGTATATATACTGTATATGTATATACTGTATATATGCTGTATATGTATATACTGTATATATGCTGTATATGTATAATATGCTGTGTGTGTATAATATGCTGTATATGTATAATATGCTCTGTGTGCAGGTGGTGAACCAGAAGCTGGAGCACTGCTCTCAGCTGACCGACCTGATGAGGAGTCACCTGAGTGAGAAACACAGTCTGAGGCTGGAGTGGATGATCATCATCCTCATCACCATCGAGGTGAGCGAAACAAACAAACCCCCAATTATTAATAATACCTCCATTCAGAGAGAAAGTAGATCTGATCTTCATCCGCTCGTCCCTCAAGAAGAAGGTTGTGTGTTTGGTCAACATGTCTCCATCGGTCCTCCAGCAGGGGGCGCCTTGCTCTGCATGGATGAGGATGGATGGCTTTAGTTTGTGTTCAAGCATTCATTCATTATTTAGTTTGTCTGTTTCGTAACATTTGGCTCATGCAAACTAAAACTAAATCCGTGTCCAGAAGGAGCTGTCCACAGATCGTCTCCATGAAGAGCTTCATTTATTACCCCGACTTCCTGCAGTTAATGAACATTGATTTGGTAATTCTGAGAAATAAAAAGACAGCGAGCCTAACCCTCTTTATTTCATTGGGAGCATTTCTTTCTTTTTTAGAATGTTTTATCCATGAAGAATTGAGATGAAATGTTTTTTGGTTAAAGATAATGAATGTATGCAGGTTGTTCATGAATATATTGAACGACGCCCGTGGTATATGCTCATTAGCATATTCGGCCCGACACACTCTAATTTAAATAGTTTTTATTAGTAAATAATGATGTTCAAAATAAAATAGTCCCTCCGTTGCCGTCTGCACGAAACATAGTGGTTGCTATGCAACAACACTAACAGCTAGCGAACATATTAGACAGAGAGCGTTGATCCATTATTTGGCTGTTTATTTACATTAATGTGTTGCTGTTTATTGTGCATCTACTGAAAACCTGTCCAGCATCAGTAGCATGGCTTACGAGGTCACTTGTATAGGTTGAGGTTGTTCTAGGCTGTTACTTGGCGTGGCGAGAATATTGCTCCACTTTCTCCGGTCCCCGAGGTCCAAGTTAACCGTACATGTTTCCATCTTATGCTTTGTAAGTTTGTTTCGTAACGGACAAAATGTAGATATATTTATAAAACTGACAAGTCAAATCAAGCAATCTGATTGGTCGATAGCGTTTTTGCGGACCTTTTTGATTACAGATTTGAAAACATCGTTGCTTGCTTTAAAAGTAGCACAATTCATTATGTCAAACCTTCAAAAGTATCTAGATATCCCTGCCCTAATGCCAAAGGAACTGCACACTGAATATGTTTTACCCTTTGATGTGTATGTCTGGACCGCTGCGTAAAAAGGAGGGCTTCTGCCCGTTACTTCTCCGCTGCTTTCTTGTTCCAGTTTGAAAAGCAAACTACATGCAGTTTGCTTTTCAGCCCAACTGTATACGGTTAAATCGACCGGACTTCTTTCGGCAGATGTGAGCGTCCTTAACAACGGTCAATAAGTCCTTGCTGCACATTATCCCCTACATGATTCCATCTTGACCTTTGTTTGTTAGTTAGTTAGTTAGTTAGTTAGTTAGTTAGTTAGTTAGTTTCCTAACGGACGTAATGTAACAGCTGTAACGGTTGTAGCTTCTCTCAGACGCGGAGGGATACTGACTTGTTGTGAAAAGTAACTACAATTCTACCCGTGGTATACGCTCATTATATCACGGCTAAGAACCAATCAGATTGCTTGATTTGACTTGTCCGTTTTATAAATATATATAATTTTTTAAGGAACATCTTATCACATCTGACATCCTATAAACAAACGAGAGTGTGTGAGAGAATCTCCCTCTGCAGGAACTCAGGGATTTCAGCCTCTGCAGACCCTTCACATGCACTAACACCTGGAGAACACACTGTGCGACTTCGAGTCCTTTGGAAAGCGCTATGAAAATATAATTGATCTTAACACCACAAAAAGCAGAACCTCCTTAAAGTTAGATCATAAAATGTGTTTCTGGTTTCTTGCAGGTATTGTTTGAAGTTTCAAAAATGATCTTCTGAGGAGAATCACCTGAATCACCTGAGGAGAATCACCTGAATCACCTGAGGAGAATCACCTGAGTCACCTCTGCAGTATTTCTTCTCAGTGACTCTAAAGATGATTTCTGGATTTCTTTTTCCTGGATGGAATGAAATCGAGAAGTGGACATGAACATTTTGAATGTCTTACTGTTCCTGCTGCTCAGTATAAACACTTCAACACACACACACACACACACACACACACACACACACACGCACAAGCACACACACACACACATATATATATATCTTTCCTCTTGAAGATCATTGCTGGAGACAAGGTGCCTCACGGAAACTCACAAATCTCTTCTGGCGTTTTGAAGAGTTTCTGTCGCCGTGTAGAATGACTCCTGTGATCGAATGCAATGATTTATATTTTAATTTATTTTGCTGTGTGTTGTAAAGGATGCAATAAAGTCTTTTAAATGTGTCCCACGTATTCTCCAGTGTTGAAATGACTTGTTTTGTCAAATATATCTACTGCTTCAAAGAATGACATCTCAATATTTAAAGGGTAAAACCTGTATTTTCTGAAATGTTTGCTTGAAATGATCTAAAGATCCATGAATTATGTAAATATCTGGCCATGATCTTACTTTGACTTCAGTAGAATTGGGTTTCAAAGGGGCGGAAAGTTTCCATGGGAAGTTAAGCTGGGGAATCTTGGAAATATTCGATGCAAAATTAAACAAAAAACATGAAAACATTTTTTTAAAGGAGAACAGAACAACTTTTTATTATATTATTGAACAATTATTTGTTTAATTGAAGAATGAAAACAGGAACGTGTGCTTTGGCTTGGACATTCAAGTGTATTAAAATAAACTTTCCCCAACTATTTAAGTTCCCTACGAAGAGCCAACCTTCAATTTAGAAAATTCCCAGTTTATTCCCGTAAATTCCCGTGGAAAGTTTCCATCTTTGAAAATTCCCGGAATTTTGCAACCCTTAGTAAAATATCTAAAGCTGACTTATAATCACCATAAGTTTCCATGTCCAAGAAAAAAAAGCAAAACAAGAGGAAGTCGAAATATACAGGAATGGATTTATTCAAATAAAATCATATTTTATTCATAAAACACTTAAATATATATGTAAATATAAATCCTTTATAATGAGATTTATGATTAGTCACAGATCAGCAGAGATGTTTCATTAGGTTCACACACAGCTGGGAGGTCAAGCTGCCGTCGAGTTTAAGGCTTGGCTGATTATAATGTCATTCATTAAGTTGTGTAATTAATTAGATATTCAATTCAAAGCTGTGCCATGCCCTCGTCATGCTCACAGTAGAAATATTCGTGGATTAAAAAGGATTTGAAAACATTAAAACATTCATTATGTACAAGATAATATACAGTATGCTGCAGAAATCACATTCATGTTTTTAATACATTCTTAAACTTTATGAAAACAAATGTTTAAGGTTTAAGGTTTATATCTACATATACTGACACACTGCTATGCTCTGATTTGTCCTGGTACATTTATTAATGTTTTTATTAATACTGAAAGGTGGGGTAGGTCATTTTGGAGAAACCAGCTCGAGGGCGCTAGAATCTGAAAATACAAAACCGGAACAAATCTGCCCCTTCCTTCAGACTTCCTCACAGAGCCCCTCCTCCAACACACACGAACGCGCACATGACCAATGAGGGCAGAGATCAGTTTGTGCACAGATGGAAGGCTGACAGGTAGGCCATCCAGTTACTTTAGCCGGCTCAGATGATTGGTCGTGCTTTTTACAGAACCACGGCTTCAAAGCACTTCAGATATTCATTGCTATCGGGATGTTCAGAGCATTCCAGAGTGTATCTCGAGCCGGTTTCTCAAACGTACCTACCCCACCTTTAATGAATTGAAAGCGCTAAAGTGAGACATCTGATAAATCTGCAAAAACATGATTCATATCATTAGAAAGACCGGATTAGTAATAAAACTCACTCTGCATGCACCCTGAGCCGAGCACCCTGAGCCGAGCACCCTGCAGCACTCTCCTCTGTTTAACCACACACTTATATATGATATTCATATTCATAAAATACTCTTACATACAAACTTAGATTTTTCGATGTCAATAAAAGCCTCAAAATGCAGTTTCCTGTTTTTCTGCCGGTGAAACTCTTCAAAGGCTTTTTGAAAACGCCGTCCTCTTTGATTGTCCAACCTGCAGAAAGAGGGGTAAGAGGAGCATGGTGTTTCAATTCAGTTTGACATTGCATTAAATGTAATCACATTCTTTTACTTATACTGTTGTCTTTCAAAATGAGGTCTTTCCTGTCTTTGGTATGTTCCAATGCTTGCACACGGCAAAATGCCAGATATAAAAACCCAATGGTTTACACTTAAAACATAATAACCATAAAAGGATCATTTAACTTCTGGATTTGAGCCTTAGCAGACCATTTACATGCACTAAAAACCTACACAGCAGGGAACACCACAAAGAGCAGAACAGGGCCTCCTTAAAACTAAGTATTTCTTATTGTGTATTTTATTAAAGTTTAATGAAATATGCAAAAGTGATGTAGTAACGATATCCACTGTTGTGCTGATTGGACTTAGTAGAGAACTAGACCGATAGACCGACAGGTACTTTATTGATCCCAGTTTGGGAAATGTTTGTGTTTACTTTATTACTTTATATAGAAAATATATATAGATGTATCTGATATTGAGTCTGATTTGCTGTGTTTGTAGATAAAGATTCTTAATTGGAGTTGGATTTGCATGAAAATGAAGAATTTCTGATTTTGCTAATTGTGCGTTTTAGCAGTTTCAAGAGTTTAAAAAGATCGAGTAAAAAAAACTGCAATGGTGTAAATCTTCAAAAATCACAAGTCACTGGAGAGGCTCACCTGGTTACTGACGCTGACTTTGGGGGAAACCAGTCCCACTACATCGTGCTGACGCTCACTGTTTCGGGGTCAGGACTCTCGAGTGCAACAGCGAAATCGTCATCACTCTCCAGATGACATTCTTCCTCCTCCGTCTTTCCATTCGGAGCCGTTTCTAACTCAAGTCCTGCCTTCTCCTCTTCCTCGTCTCCTTTGCATCGCTCCAGAAACTCCTCCTTCTCTTTACGGGCCGCCTCGGTTTCCTCTTGAATGTCTTCCTCCGCATCCATCCACACATCCTGCTCATGTTCCTCCTCCTTTGCTCCGACTGGCTCCTCCACTTGTTGGGCAGAAGCTCCAGAGGTAAGCGGCTGGCTTCGGGACACTCCTCTTCTCTCGGTTTGCTTCACAGGTTGTTTGGTTTCTGCCTCCGGGACACTAGAGGTCCCTCTCTCCGCTGGTTTGGTTTCTGCCTCCGGGACACTAGAGGTCCCTCTCTCCGCTGGTTTGGTTTCTGCCTCCGGGACACTAGAGGTCCCTCTCTCCGCTGGTTTGGTTTCTGCCTCCGGGACACTAGAGGTCCCTCTCTCCGCTGGTTTGGTTTCTGCCTCCGGGACTCTAGAGGTCCCTCTCTCCGCTGGTTTGGTTTCTGCCTCCGGGACACTAGAGGTCCCTCTCTCCGCTGGTTTGGTTTCTTCCAGCGCTTGGATGTGAATATCCAGGAGGACAGGAGGAGTCGTGACGACGGCTCTTTCTGTTGAGTCTGAGGCTAGCTCTGTGATCTCTGTTTCCTGAACAGCTCTCTCTTTCACCTGTATCTCGCTCTCATCTCTTTGTGTTTGGTTCACAGGCTCCTCCCCCGCCTGAACTCCCACCCCCGACACGTCTGGAGCTTGTGAAGTCGCTCGTCTGTACTGTGTGTTGAGTTTGAGTCCAATAGAAACACTTGGAGGAGACTCGATGACGGTACTTGTTGAGGAGATGATCCCAGTGTTGTGTGGGGTAGCTATTCCAGCGTTACCGTGCGTTCCAATCGGACTCTGGATCGTTTGAGCTTCCTCGTGAATCCTTTGATCCAGTTTGACCTCTTCTACTACAACCCCTGCTTTGCATCTTTCCTGCTCAACTATAGTTTCCTCCAAATCCTGTTTCTCTTCGATGATGGCGGAATCTGGACTCTCCGGTTGATTTGGACCACGATCCTTGGACACTTGTTCAGGTGCAGAGACATCACGGACAACAGTAGAGGCTTCTTCTTGTCTTTCTCTAAATGTTTCACTATTATCCTCCATTGCTTTTGGAGCCTCAGCTTCACCTCGAACCACTTCTTTGATAGCTTCTGGCGGATCTACGCCTTCTTGTTCCACCACTGATTCAGGTTCTGGTAAGTTTTCCTTTACGTGTGGGACGACTTCTTCAATGGCCACCTTGAGTTCCTTGTTAGTTAGTTCCTCTTCAATCTCTGGAGTTGCTGAGAAGACCTTTGTGACTGTTTCATGACAAACAGCGATGACTTCCTTGTCTTCTGTGACCCCTACCTCTAGCACTGAGTCCTGAATTCTCTCGGCTGATTTTACATCAACGTCCACCACCTGCACCTGAATTCTGTGGTTGTCCTCAGACTCGACAGATGGCACATGCATCATTACCACCACGCTGCCTCCCTCTACTTTTTCATCTGCTTCATCTTTCAGTAACGGTGTGGAAGTCTCTAACTCATCCTTGAATAAAGAAACTGCTGTCAATGTTTGTATCTCGTCTACAACTTCAGGTACGCAGTTTTCCTGCTCAACCACGACATCCTGTGGGATACTTCCTGTGTTCTGATAATCTGCCGTCTCTAAAGAAGTATCCAGTTGGGCCACAACTTCATTTTCAATCCCATGTGTAACTGAAGCCATGACATGCTCAACGTCTGCTTTTGGAACGCCTTCTATTAATATCTCCTGCTGAGCATTACCTCCCTCAATATCTTCTAGGACCTCCTTCACATCCATTGATGTTCCTTCATCAGCTTTTATTTCAGTCACTATAGCTTCTGAATCAGATGGTAGTACTTCTGCTTCTTGGACATGTTCAGTTATGGCAGCTTCCTCTGGTAGTCTTCCTTCCGGCTCCACTTCATCGTCCTGTTTGGGTTCATCTTTATCTGTTTCCACTACTGGAATATCTTCTGAGATAACCTCCTTTACAAACGATTGAGGGCTACCGACCTCTGAATCTGATGCAGGTGTTTCTACAGCTTCTAATATTTCTTGTTGTCCCACTGTTTTGGAAGTATCCTCACTGTCGGCTTCAGTGCAAGGCTTTGTTTCCTCTTTGGGTTCATCTGATATTGTTTTTTGTTCACGAACATCCTCAGTTACTACCTCTTTTTCAATTGATGGAAAGCTACCCACCTCTGAATCTGATGTTGCTTCTTTTACAGCTTGCACTTCTTCTGGTTCTTGAATATGTCCCGTTTTGGAAGCCTCCACTGGCTCAGAGGTGACAGTAAGGGGAGTTATCGTCTCACCTCTAGGTTCCTCTGTAACGGTTTCTGCTTCCTGAGTATCCTCTGACACTACTTCCTCTTCAAGTGGTATAGGGCTACCCACCTCTGAATCTGATCTCGATGCTTGAACAGCTTGTATTATTTCTTCGTCTTGGTCATGTTCAGTTTCTGGTATTTCCATTGACTCAGTATTCTCTTGATTTAGAGGAATTGTTTCTATTACGTCTTCCGAACCTAATATGGCTGGTAATACTTCTGGTTCTTCACTTGTTTTGGGAGCATCAACTAGCTGAGCATTGGCTTCAGAGCAAGGTATTGTTTCCTCTTTAGTTTCACCTGAAACATCCTCGGATATTACCTCTTTTTCAAATGGTTGAAGACTGCCTGCCTCTGAATCTAATGTGGGTACTTGAGCAGCTGGTAATACTACTGATTCTTGAACATCTTCATCTACTGGCTGAATGTTTGCTTCAGTATGAGCCTCTGATACTTCTGGTATTTCATTATCGGTTTTAGGAGAATCCCCCGGCTCAAGATGGGCTTCAGTGCAAGGTATGGTTTCCTTTTTGGGCTCATCTGTTATTGTTTCTACAGCTGTTACATCCTTTGATATCACTTCTTTTTCCAGTGGTTGAAGACTGCCTGCCTCTGAATCTAATGTGGGTACTTGAACAGCTGGTAATACTACTGATTCTTGAACATCTTCATCTACTGGCTGAATGTTTGCTTCAGTACGAGCCTCTGATACTTCTGGTATTTCATTATCGGTTTTAGGAGAATCCCCTGGCTCAAGATTGGCATCAGTGCAAGGTAGTGTCTCCTCTTTGGCTTCATCTATAACTTTCTGTGGTTCGGGAACATCCTCTGATATGATGTTGTTCTCAAGCAATTGAACTCTGACCTCTGGAGGTCCAAATGTTGGTACTTGGGCAACCTCTAATACTTCTGGTATTTCATTATTGGTTTTAGGAGAATCCCCTGGCTCAAGATGGGCTTCAGTGCAAGGTATGGTTTCCTTTTTGGGCTCATATGTTATTGTTTCTACAGCTGGTACATCCTCTGATATCACTTCTTTTTCCAGTGGTAGAAGACTACCTGCCTCTGAGTCTAATATGGCTGCTTGAACAGCTTCTCCTGGATCTGTTTCCAGTTTTTCTGGTGCTAAAACATGTTCGGTTTTGGTATCTTCTACTTCAGATTCTGATACTGAGACGTCCTCTGATATTACCTCTTTTTCAGGCAATTGAAGACAGACCTCTGCTGAATCTGATGCTGGTGCTTCAACAGCTTCCAATGCTACTGGTTCTTGAACATTTTGAGTTGTGGAAGGAACCGCAGGCTCAAGATTGGCATCAGTGCAAGGTAGTGTCTCCTCTTTGGCTTCATCTATAACTTTCTGTGGTTCGGGAACATCCTCTGATATGATGTCGTTCTCAAGCAATTGAACTCTGACCTCTGGAGGTTCAAATGTTGGTACTTGAGCAACCTCTAATACTTCTGGTATTTCATCATTGGTTTTGGGAGCATCCACTGGCTCAAGATTGTCTCCAGTGCAAGGCATTGTTTCTGCTTTGGGTTCATCTGTAACTGCTTCCACTGCTGAAACATCCCCTGGGATCTCTTCATTTTCAAGAGAAAGAAGACTACCTACCTCTGAAGTTGATGCAGATGCTTTTTCAGCTTCTAATATTTCTTCAACTGCTCTGGAAGCCCCAACTTGCTCAACATTGCCTTCGGTTAGAGGTAATAAATCCTCTTTTGTTTCTTCTGGCTCAACACTAGCTTCAGCGAGACACTCTTCTGTCTGTTCGAGTTGATCTGTGACAGGTTCTGCTTCAGGAAAGTCCTCTGATTGTACTTCCTCTGTTGCTGATTGATCACTGCCCTCCTCTGAAACCAAAGTGGAGGTTTGCAGAGCTTCTGATGCTTCCTGTTCTTGAAGATCTGTTTCTAGTTCATCTTCCTTCTCTGGCTCAACGTTGACCTCAGTAAGGGGCAATGTTTCCTCTTTGTGTTCATGTGTTTCCGCTGCTGGTATGTCTTCTGATATAATGTCCTTTTCAGGGGATTGAACACTTCCCTCCTCTGGATCCAACTCCTGCTTCTCCTTGGCCTCTACTGGTGGTTCATCTTTATCCTCAACCTGAATTTGATCAGTGACATTGTGAATAAGATCTTCCTTTTCTGTCAGAGATTGGACTTCCTGCTCCATAGCCTCATCCCTGGTTTCCTCAGCTTCTGTTCCAGCTGCTACTTGAGGGTCATTCTTTGGGGGCTCTGTTTCAGCTAGATGTGCCTCAACTAGAGATCCTTCCTCCAGGACAATGTCTTCACCTGAAGGGAATATATCTGTAGAAGCAGCTGATAGGCATTCCCCCAGCTGATAGATCTCATCAACACTTTCTAGTTCTTTAAGGCTTTGTTCCGGGTGTGTAACATCAACCTCATGTACATCATCCAAAGCCATTTCAGCAGTGTCAAACTCCTCTGTATGAACTTCATATACGATCTCTGTGGAAACAGAGCCATTGACTTCAGATATGCTCTCCGTTTGGGCGCTAGCTGTAAGTTTGTCAACTGCTTCTAGTTCTTCTACATCTAGATCTGGGTTACTGTCAGTTGCATCTAATCCTTTGTGTATTTCAAGAACCGTCTGCCCTTTCTTTACAATTGTGTCCATTATTTGATGCAAGACGGAAACAACCACTCTATCAGATCTAACATCATCTGAACAAACTGGAACTTCCTTTGGGCTAATGGAAATGGTTTCAACAACCTGATACAGAAGTGCATCTGTTTCCTTCACGACATATTCGGCTGGAACTGGTGTCGTGTTGCCAGATGTTTTGGAAGACTCTGAAGATAACTGGGAAACTGCAGAGATCATTTCAGTCTCATCCTCCTGGGTGGTGTCCAAAGGCTCTGGTGCAGTAAAGGCCTCGGATGTGATCTCTATCAGGTCCTCTGCGATAGTGTCGTCTCTAGCTGCGTCCTCTGTGACAGAAGCTGGGGTGGCCTCCTCTGGGATGTCACTGAGCTGTGGTTTACTGAGTGACTCTGTTTCATCAGACTCTTCATTTGTAGCAGGGCTTGAAGGCGCCTTGCTCTCTAGAGCATCTTCCTTGTCTTGGACTTTGTTTGCTTCAGCTTGCACACAGACCCCCTGTAGGACTGGCTCGGCCTTCTGATCAAGGAGGCCTCGCTGGACTTCATGGTCTGCTTCCTTGGGAATACGCCTCTCTATGTCTGCCTGTGTTTGTATTTGAACGGCTGTCTCAACTATATCAAACTCAGACAAAGGAACAATAGCTGGTGTTTCCGAGTCTTCGTCTTCTGAAGCAACGTCCTTATCCGCCTCGTCTGAAGACACTTGGTCTGGCTTTTCATTAGACTTTCTCTTCTTTCTGCCAGGTAGAAGTTTCTTTATTGAGAATGAGGACTCATCTTGAGTAGACTCACTATCAGATTGCACTCCGTCTTTGTTCTCATCTTCATCCTTTGATTTCCTTTTCGGGGTGACAAGCCTTTTCAATGATTTCCATGTGGACCCTGCGTCCGCCTCTGAAGGACTTACACTTTCATCAACCTCATGAGAGCTTTCGAGCCCTGACTCTGCGCCACCTTTAGAGCCAGTGTCTTGCTTGTTTGTATCGTTGTTATTCTGAGGGGTTTCCTCCTCAGAGTCGGATGTTTTACGGCTTCGTCTCCTTCCAGATCCACACAAAACAGATTCCCAAGAAACAGAAGAGTCTTTTCGTTTGTTGCCCTCTTCTGTGCTGTGATTGGATATTTGCCCTCCTTCGACTGGCTTTGATTCTTCCACTAAACATTTGATTTTAGTCTCTTCATTACTAACTGACGGTCTCTTCCTGAGCTTCTTGGGAGTCATCAGTTTTTTGAAGGAAGCCCATGCACCTTCCTCCTCTTCTGCAGACGATTGTGCACGAACTTCTCCTTTCTGATTCTCGTCTGACTCAGTCGATGATATGACTTTATCAGAAACATGTTCTCCAGAGTCAGACATCCTTGCATCACTTGACCTCCTGCTCCTTTGCTTTCTGGGTAGTTTATTTAAACTAGAACCTGAAAACAGCCTTTTCAGAGGACTTGCTTGAACCTTTTCCTTCTCTTGAGGACTCAGGATTTCAGGCTCAGTGACGATGATGGTCAGAGGATCTGGGGTCTGAGCGGCAGGCGTCTTACCCCCTCTCAGTTCTTTAGGTTCTGTCTCAACTGCAGCTGCTTCAGCCTCATGACGGATGTCCTCTTCATCCCGGTGGTGGTCTTGTTCAGTTTGTTCGGCCGTCTCTAAAACCTCCTTCTTCCCAAGGTCCTCCAGTTCTTTGTCAGCTGTCTCTTCTTCTGGAAGCTTCTTTTTCTTCCGTAGTCCAGAAAAGATTCCAGTAGTGAAAAATCTTTTAATTGGAGACACGACCTTCGCCTCTTCCGGACCAGAAGGAGATTCTGGTTCTTCTTCGGGCGTGGCTTCCTGCTGTGAATCTCCCTCTGCAGGCATTTCTGCATCGACATAATCAGACTCAACTTCCTCTTTGGTTTCTGGTGTTTCCTCCTCCGCAGTCTGTGGAGCGTCCTCCGGGGTGACGTCACTCAGGGTGGGACATGTTGTTGAATCATTGTCATACGTCTCCTGAGCCATGTTCCGATCAGTGTTCTCTTCAGGATTCTCACTTGTGGTTTCCTTTGTTGTATCTTCAATGTCTTCTGGTGTGTTTGGGTCTTCCTTGTTGGTGTCATCTGATGCTACGTCACCTGAGCCACTCTTTACCGTCAGCTTCAAACCAATGTTGCTGAAAAATCTCCTGAAGCTTTCATTGATGTCATTCTGCTTTGCATTCATTTCTATCACTTCCAGAGGTTCGTCAGCATCAGCTTCATTCAGAGATTCCTTTTCTCTTATTTCAACGTTTTCTAAAAGTGTTTCTTCTTCTTTGAGTGGCTTTTCTGTTTCCCAATCATCCTTCTCTGGTGAAAGGAAAGCTAAACCAGGAAAGAGATTAAATATTAAAACACTTGGATGCAAAGAGCTGTACGAGACTGATGAGTGAGATGAAACTCAATCAGCTGCAAACAAATACTAATGCATCTGTTCAAATGCTGCTGACAGTGCCAGTCGTAATGTGCAGCAATAGTAAAAGAGAACCTACCGTCTGCACGAACGTGCTCCTCACAGAGACCATTCACTTCAGCTATCGAGCTTTCTGCTTTCCCACTGACCTCAGAGACCTGCCCGTTGTTCACGAGAGGCTGAAACAAAGCACAAAGAATTCATACAATGCATCCTCGCTTTTCTGGGAAAGATAATATTGTAGAGCTTTAGGCAGTAAAGGTTTAACATATCCTTGTTTGTAAAATTAGTTTCACAAGCGCTGGTTTCCCTTTAAAGTAGTGATATCTTGAGAACTGGTACTTCAGACCCATGTCGGATGTTCTCTTCCCCATAAGGCCCGCCTCGCTGCACATCACCCCGCTACACGGCCATATACTAAACAAACTACAGAGTCCATACCGTGTCCTGTTATTGTTTACTTCCTGTCTGTAGTCCATACCGTGTTCCTGTTATTGTTTACTTCCTGTCTGTAGTCCATACCGTGTTCCTGTTAGTGTTTACTTCCTGTCTGTAGTCCATACCGTGTTCCTGTTAGTGTTTACTTCCTGTCTGTAGTCCATACCGTGTCCTGTTATTGTTTACTTCCTGTCTGTAGTCCATACCGTGTTCCTGTTAGTGTTTACTTCCTGTCTGTAGTCCATACCGTGTTCCTGTTAGTGTTTACTTCCTGTCTGTAGTCCATACCGTGTTCCTGTTAGTGTTTACTTCCTGTCTGTAGTCCATACCGTGTTCCTGTTAGTGTTTACTTCCTGTTTGTAGTCCATACCGTGTTCCTGTTAGTGTTTACTTCCTGTCTGCCTTCTTCTGGTGATTTATCTGACGTCCAGCGCTCTGTTTTTTAACCTCTTTTCCTTTCTCTTTCTTGGTCCTCCTTAGCAACCTTCATTATAGTCCTTGACAGCGGTCTGTACTGTATTAACAACGTGTCACATGTTAAGAATTTACATCAGAATGGAGTATTCCACTAAGCCGTGTAATACAAGTTGTTAGTAGCCTTAAGGGCCTACACAGTTGTTATGCTACACCACATCGCCCTTCACTGGGTGAGCTGCACTAAACTACATTTCAGCATTTAAAATACCTAGCCATTCTTTTGCCGTTATTTTGGTGAAAGTAACTCAAAAGTAATATAAAAGTAGTGTAACTCATTACATTTCAGAGACAGTAATAAGTACTTAACTGTATTACATTTTGGAAGTAGCTTGCCCAACACTGCTCGAGACTAACAATATCCTTTTTTCCTGGGATCAATAGAAACTGTGTTTAGAAACCAGTTCCCTGAGATCTTCTAAATGCAACCTATTTTTCACCCTGACATGTGTCTGTAATCTGCAGGAGAGCTAATCAATGTTTGACCCCTGAGAGTGGTGCATGGTTTCCTGGGAGGAACTTGATTAAATCCAGTTGTTTGAGAGGGACTTGTATCACAGTTATATTAAATCGATATCAGGGAATTATGACTGCTTTCTTAAACTAGCTCCAAGCAGCTTGTAATTCATCATTAAAACAACTGAAGCCAATCAAAACAAATATTAAGATGAATATCCAATCCTTTCTTTCATGAGCCTTTAATTCAACGCTTACATTGGGTATGGGTAATCGTGTTATTTAACTGCTATTGTGAATATCTAAATGGGTGGTATGAGTATTTGCTCAAATCCAGAGAAAAATGAGCCTAATCCATCAGAATGTGAACTTCCATGAAACAAAAATGTTAAATCTGGGATTAACTGGAGCAGCAGATTCCTGTTCTGAGTCCCAACAACAGCCCAGTCAGCAGTGAGTGGGTCTGATGGGACTCTCACGGCTAAATAACCCTAAAGGTCCAAGTATCTAGTTCTGATCCAGATTAGTCTGAGCAGGGAACACGGAGAACATGTTCCTTAATAATGTGGAAACACAGAAATCTGCTAATACCGGCTAAGACCGTGTTGGACATTGATACGGAAGATTAATCCTAGCCATCGTTTGTTACATGTTTTGAATGATAACCAGAGCGAAGCGATGCATCATCTTGAGTTACTGCAGCCTTCAATGTAGAATCAAATCATCGGATCAAACGACTGCATGCCTGAAGACCAAAGTGCATAATGTGATTCTGAGGCTGTGAGCTGATTTTCCACTCAACATTTCAAATGCACGCACCTCGCCTAACTCTGATCTGGGAACAGGCTGCATGTTGTTTTCAGTCTCAAGCTGTTGAGCTTTAGGGGAAAACGACCAAAACGTAGAGACGTTGCACGATGATAAGATACACGATGATAAGATACACGATGATAAGATACACGATGATAAGATACACGATGATAAGATACACGATGATAAGAAGTACTTTATGGATCCAGATGGAGACATGTTTGCGTTGCAGCATAAATAACAAGGCATGTATTTAGAAAACACAAAGTGCACATGTGGCCTCGCAGATTTTGATATTCAAACCCCGAATGTTTCCAAACATTTCTGGAGTTTTAGGAGCGGATCCAATAAATGAATCAGTTTCCCGGTTTTATTTTAACGGTATTTTCCCGACAACAATGATCATTTCTGTTGCGCCCAAAACCAATTTGTTTGCATGTTAAAGTTGTTGTGTAGACTTGGCTAGTACTACGTCTTTTAACCCAGAAAATAACATTGTAATGCTTTTATGTGTCAGTTTTCCAAAATGTAATTTAACTTAAAAACAATATTTACTGCATTTTAGACTTTTTGATTTGTCTGTCTGCAGCGTTGGTATTTTGGGGGTTAGGGTTAGCCCAGGCATTAAAACAAAAAAGGTGCAAACACCCTTAAAAAATGTGATACTGTAAGCAAACTGATGTTTTTAGATATGTCTTATTGTAACTGACACCGTCATGCAAAGACATTTAACTCGCCAACATTTTATTTTCATGCATTTTTTTGTCATAACAAACTCTGCAGAATCCATCTTGTCCTCTCACTGCCACCTGATCCCCGTTCTGGTTCTTTGCATGTAAACTAAGTTCAAATCAATGCAGTTTTCCGAGAGTATCACAAACATGATACTGGAACACTTTCGTCCAGCTCACTGGAGTTAACGTTGGAAACCAAAGCCGTGGGACATACGATGTGTGAGCGCGAAACGACGGCCTCCTGCTTCCTAATCGTGTTATCGCCCGTCTCAACGGGTCGAGTGCTGCGAAATCACTATCTCGTGTTGATCTCTCCCAACACATGACGGCTGCTTCCCTCCTCTCAGTGCTCTCTCTGACTTCCTGCTCTCATGTGATCTGCAGAACAACACATCGATGAGAGAGGCACCCCAGGTCTCCCCAGGGCCTCACAGGTTCCTCCGAGGAGAGCTCATCACTCTGCACACTACCCTTTTTACGGTAAATGCAAATTGCTCTGCATCAATGAAACCATGAAGAGGGGCTCAAGCCGGTTGAAACTAACATAGAAAAGCCAGGAAAGCATCTTTGGCTCCTTCAATTCCACAGAACAAGAGTCAGCTACTTTTAGAAAGACCCCTGAATAAAAGTAGCCCCTTGCGCTCGATGCAGTTTACCCAAACATTCAAGGACTTAGTTTGAAACACATCTGAGACTCAGGGTCAATGCATGTGTTGGCAGCTGCTCTGTCCTGCTGGCAGCAACAACACTCAGCCTCAGCATTTCTACTCTGCACAACACTGACTGCTGCTAAGAGCTTTAACACCACCGTGCTGAACATCACCACTGCAGACATTAGACAGGGAAGTGTTTTCTGCAGCATCACAGCAGTGTTTCAGTGAGTGATGATCAGATACTGTGTCTATCAGGATGTTACTGATGTAGCGCGGAGTGATACTGAGCATGTGTTGAAGTATGTATGTACCATGGCTAAAGACCTCTTAGGTAAACAAAGTTGTCTCATAGAAAGGTCTAGAGATACGACATTACACTCCATGACATGCGGCCATTATACAGCATAAAGGGCTGAACAATGACAGATACCTCGCCTCCGGTTTCTGAACAGATAAATGAGGCAGTGAAGGGTTTGCTGCTGCATCACAGCAGTGTTTCAGTGAGTGATGATCAGATACCTTGTCTCCAGTTTCCTGCTCATCGTCCCGCGCGTCCCCGCTCCGCTCCTCTGCCGCTTCAGCGTCGCGGTGCGCAGACTGAGCGTCGCCCATGCCGCAGCAGTCCGTCACTGTCCGGTAATGGAAATATCCCAAAAGGTAGCAGCAGAGGAAAAAGCTAAATCCTGTGTCCGCAGCGGAGGAAGAGAAGCTCTCAAATGCAGCCTGGGTGGTGGGAAAGTGTTTTTTTAGAGCGACACCCCCCCTGCAGGATCACATGGAGCCTCTGAGACTGTTGGCCCGGCCCGGGACGGCACGCCTCCTAATGCATCAACAGAAGGAAAAAGCAACCTGCAGAGGAACCCGTCCTGAGATGACTGAAGTGTTACTGAGACTCTGTTACAGCACTGTGATGCTCAGGGTGCGAAGTTTGAATGCATACTGTATAACACTCGCTGCTATAACATGTGCAGTATTATTATTATTATTAATGATAACGTGCAATGACATATCTGCCACTACGTTTTCTTGCACTACTGTTAATATTTACATCCATGATGAGACCGTCTGTTTCCTGGAGATATATGCAACTGCTCTGTTAGGGTACAGTGTGATTATCATCATGCTGCTGTGTTTATCGTATCTTTGTAACTATGGCTCAACAGTTTCCTTCAGGATCAATAAAGTCTTATCTCATCATTAATACCGGTTGACTATTACATTTGGACATTTTTATGTGTTTATTAGGGGTTTCACAACTACCAATATTTACTAGTCGACACGTTTTTCAAAATAGTAGTCGACTAGTCGACTAGTTACGTCATAATAAAGACACACAAAGAGAGGTTTACAACTGTATTTTATATTGGAACTCATACAGTAACATTAAACACTGCATTTTAATTTGTGTTACATGAGTAAATAACAAAGAGTAACTGGACTCACCAAAATCGACAGCAAAAAACTCTTGTTTACATCAATGGCACGTAAATCCAGTGCGCAACAGCGCATTGCGCAACACTTCGCTGTCCTCCACGATAACGTCCACCTTTCCATATTTTTGGTTTGGTTTGAACACCAACGCATCGACATGTGAGGGAAGGAGGCTTGACCGCTTTCGGGTGACAGTGTTGCCTGCCAGGGAAAAAACCCTCTCACTCGGGGTGCTTGTGGCTGGAATAGCCAGGTAGCTCCTCGAAAGCGGGGGAAGCGGTGCACGTTTTCTGCCCACCACTCCAGTGGATTATCCATTGTGGGGATATGCGGTGTCCGCTGGCAGTAATCCCGTAGCTCATCATCCGCATCACTGTTGACCCGTGTTTTCTTGCTGTTCGTTTGCCTCTGTTCAGTGCTGACGCCGGTCCGTTGCTCACTGGTGCTAGCATTACTGCTAGTGCTAGCTGTCGGCAGCGGGTGTTTCATCTTCAGATGGTTGCGCATAGCAGATGCATTTGTATTGTACTTCAGTACAGCTGTACACAACTGACACTTCACTGTGGAGTTGGTTACATCTTCGTTGAAGTTCTGCCATACATAAGAATGTCGGACGTGTTTTGGAGCATTTTGCAGCACCTCGTTTACCTCCATTTTTTTCACGACTAGTCGACTAGGGCCTACAGCGCCGACTAGTCGACTAGTCGATTAGTCGATTAGTTGGTGAAAAACCCCTAGTGTTTATATGTTTCTAGTTATAGTGCTTGTTTTTAATTATAGTTTTATTGTGTTATTCTATTTGTATGTGTTCTCTGTTCAGCACTTTGGTCACTGAGGTTGTTTAACATGTGCTCTATGAATAAATAATGAGCAGAAGCGTAAGGAGTTCAATTCAACAACTTTATTGAAACATCTCCACAGAGCAGAACTTTGCAAAATAAAAATATTTAATACAAACATTTATTTAAATAGTTTCTTTATAAATATAATTCATTTATTTTATAGATGTTATCGTTGTTTTGGTTCTTTGTTAGTAGTTTTCTATAAGCTTAGTCTTTAAACTCAAGATGTGTTTATATTATTTAACTTGCAAAGGCTTTTGTTGTGTCATTTCATTTCTAACCTTTATTTATCCAGATTGTTCCATTGAGATCATAGATCTCTTTTTCAAGGGAGACCTGCAGCAATTAGGTTCCCCATGAAACATAAAACAATCAAGGACATCATACATTATATTTACAGGATGTGATGTTAACTATTCAGGTTTAAACATTTGCAAAAATATAAATCATAAAACAAAATAAACATCAACAAAATTAACAATCTAAAAAGATCACAAAGAAATATTAAATAATCAGAATTCACTAGAATAAATAAGGACAAGAAATACCTTCTTCTTTTAAAATAAATTCAATAAATTCAAGTCAAAGCGTTCCTTCACAAAGTCTTTGAATCAGAAGCATTTTTATTAAAGGAAGATAAATCAATCTTTTTAAAACATTGATATCAAGCAGAGCTTTACAGAGCACGTGTTCCCTCTGAATCAAAGATGTTCCTCTGGATTCAAACTGGAACCCAGTGCAGAGTGGCTTTGCACCTCTGGATTCAAACTGGAACCCAATGCAGAGTGGCTTTGCTCCTCTGGATTCAAACTGGAACCCAGTGCAGAGTGGCTTTGCTCCTCTGGATTCAAACTGGAACCCAATGCAGAGTGGCTTTGCACCTCTGGATTCAAACTGGAACCCTAATGCAGAGTGGCTTTGCACCTCTGGATTCAAACTGGAACCCAATGCAGAGTGGCTTTGCACCTCTGGATTCACACTGGAACCCAGTGCAGAGTGGCTTTGCACCTCTGGATTCAAACTGGAACCCAATGCAGAGTGGCTTTGCACCTCTGGATTCAAACTGGAACCCAATGCAGAGTGGCTTTGCACCTCTGGATTCAAACTGGAACCCAGTGCAGAGTGGCTTTCACCTCTGGATTCAAACTGGAACCCAGTGCAGAGTGGCTTTGAACCTCTGGATTCAAACTGGAACCCAGTGCAGAGTGGCTTTGCACCTCTGGATGCAAACTGGAACCCAGTGCAGAGTGGCTTTGCACCTCTGGATTCAAACTGGAACCCAATGCAGAGTGGCTTTGCACCTCTGGATTCAAACTGGAACCCTAATGCAGAGTGGCTTTCACCTCTGGATTCAAACTGGAACCCAATGCAGAGTGGCTTTGCACCTCTGGATTCAAACTGGAACCCTAATGCAGAGTGGCTTTGCACCTCTGGATTCAAACTGGAACCCAATGCAGAGTGGCTTTGCACCTCTGGATTCAAACTGGAACCCAATGCAGAGTGGCTTTGCACCTCTGGATTCAAACTGGAACCCAGTGCAGAGTGGCTTTCACCTCTGGATTCAAACTGGAACCCAGTGCAGAGTGGCTTTGCACCTCTGGATTCAAACTGGAACCCAGTGCAGAGTGGCTTTGCACCTCTTGATTCAAATTGGAACCCAGTGCAGAGTGGCTTTGCACCTCTGGATGCAAACTGGAACCCAGTGCAGAGTGGCTTTGCACCTCTGGATTCAAACTGGAACCCAATGCAGAGTGGCTTTGCACCTCTGGATTCAAACTGGAACCCTAATGCAGAGTGGCTTTCACCTCTAGATTCAAACTGGAACCCAGTGCAGAGTGGCTTTGCACCTCTGGATTCAAACTGGAACCCAGTGCAGAGTGGCTTTGCACCTCTGGATTCAAACTGGAACCCAATGCAGAGTGGCTTTGCACCTCTGGATTCAAACTGGAACCCAATGCAGAGTGGCTCTGCACCTCTGGATTCACACTGGAACCCAGTGCAGAGTGGCTTTGCACCTCTGGATTCACACTGGAACCCAATGCAGAGTGGCTTTGCACCTCTGGATTCAAACTGGAACCCAATGCAGAGTGGCTTTGCACCTCTGGATTCAAACTGGAACCCAATGCAGAGTGGCTTTGCACCTCTGGATTCAAACTGGAACCCAGTGCAGAGTGGCTTTGCACCTCTGGATTCAAACTGGAACCCAATGCAGAGTGGCTTTGCACCTCTGGATTCAAACTGGAACCCAATGCAGAGTGGCTTTGCACCTCTGGATTCAAACTGGAACCCAGTGCAGAGTGGCTTTGCTCCTCTGGATTCAAACATATAAAACTATAACTGAACAAAGAGAACTACTTCTTTTTTAATCCTTCATCATTTGATGCTTTATTTTAAGTTCTTGAGTTTATACAATTATTTTATTCTGTAATTTCTTTGACTTAATATAAATATATATATTTTTAATGATATTTTATTGGAGGATTTAATCTAGCCTGTTATTGTCCTTGTCTTGTGTTAAATATCATGTTATTGGACCTTTGACCTAACCTTTATTGTATTCTGAAAGAGAGCAGCTGTCACTTTGTTTCATGTCCTTCACTAATTTAAATGATTAACTCATCAACTCAATCTGGAACAAGGCGTCTCCTCTGTTTCTCTACCTGCTGTTAAAGCGTAATGTGATGCTTATTACGCCTGTTTTTAAATGTCTTTTTAATAATGTATTTATGCTGTCTTTGTTCTTAAATGTATTTGTCTTTGAATCTGTAAAGCTCTTTGAATCGCCACGTGCTGAACAGTGTTATATAAATCAAATGGCCTTGCTCTTCGTGTGAACAGAGTTCTGAGTTCATCGGGACAGACCGTTAAATGAAGCTGATTCTTCTGTTACTGACCGCAGGAGGACAGGAACATCTGATATGAGATCAAAGCTGGATTTTGAGAATTTCAGAAACAATTTAGAATTTTGAGAACATTTTAGAATATTGGGAAATATTAAAAAAATGTTGAGAATTTTTTGTAAACGTCATAATTTTGAGAATTTGAGAAAAATGTCATAATTTTCAGGTTTTCAGAAAATAATAAAAATGTTGTCTTTTGGAAAAATAAAGTCAGGGTTTTAAGGAAAAAGTCAGCAATTTTGAAAAAAAATGAAAATACTTTATTCAGAAATGTTATCATATGTTTGAACCCTGGGTGCAGAGTCACGTCTCCTGCAGATAGTAAAGTTCAGTTGTATTCAGAAAGGCTATTTATATGACAGTTTGAGTCCTGAGCGCAGAGTCTCCATGCCGCCGGACGCAGTGCTGGTTATACCCCAGTGTTAATCCTTTGAGTGAACCAAAGTGACTCACTGAGTTCACAACCTCCGGGACTCATGACAGACTTCATCTAATTGAGTCAGATGCTCGGAGAGTCAGTCTGAAGCAATAAGGTAAATGAATCAGTCACAACTGTGTGTGTGTGTGTGTGTGTGTGTGTGTGTGTGTGTGTGTGTGTGTGTGTGTGTGTGTGTGTGTGTGTGTGTGTGTGTGTGTGTGTGTGTGTGTGTGTGTGTGTGTGTGGAAGTGGAAACAGCTGATGTTTTGTCCACTGATTAATGTACCCTAACTCTTGAAGCCTGATGCGATATAATGTAATAACACATGGTGGGGGGGGGGGGGGGGGGGGGGTTGTACATTTGCTTTTTATGTAACAGGAATTTTTGGATATGAATAAATCAAATATATATCTTTATAATAATTTACCAAATGTCTTTTATGGATTTCACACAGATCCAGATTATTTAAACGTGGTTATTTATTCGTAATATTTGTATTTAAATTGGTTTTAAACTTTCTGTTTATCCTTATAATCTTTTTTTAATAAAAATATCATATATATTTATATCATATCTTCTTTCCACCTCTGCTAAGTTGATTATTTATACATCTATTGTTTTTTGTTTATTTAATTTTGATTTGTTTCCATATTATTTATCAAAACGCAGCACAAAAATAATTTAAAAAAAACTACAAATAATAGTAAATTATAAAATGGTCCTAAATGTAACTGTGGACATCAGATAGTGACGGCTGAATTTATTATAAACACAATCCGAGTTGTAATTAGTAGAGTTTATTCTCACGCAGAGCTTTAGTGATGAGATGAATGGAGTTGTGTTTCAGACAGTCGAATGGAACGAGAGAGCTCTGCAGACATTTAGCATGAACACAGTCTATGGTTTAACAACGTCTCTGTCCTCTGATCGTGAGGCCTATCCTTACAGTTTAGGTCTTTCTGTTTGACATTCAGTCCCTGGAGGTCTCGGGCCTCTGGTTGCTTTGGCCCCTGGTTGTGTTGGCCCCTGTAGTGTTGGCCCCTGTAGTGTTGGCCCCTGTAGTGTTGGCCCCTGGTTGTTTTGGCCCCTGGTTGTGTTGGCCCCTGTAGTGTTGGCCCCTGGTAGTGTTGGCCCCTGGTAGTGTTGGCCCCTGGTTGCTTTGCCCTCTGGTTGTTTTGGCCTCTGGTTGTGTTGGCCCTTGTAGTGTTGGCGCCTGTAGTGTTGGCCCCTGTAGTGTTGGCCCCTGGTAGTGTTGGCCCCTGGTAGTGTTGGCCCCTGGTAGTGTTGGCCCCTGTAGTATTGGCCCCTGTAGTGTTGGCCCCTGGTTGTTGTGGCCCCTGGTTGTTTTGCCCTCTGGTTGTTTTGGCCCCTGTAGTGTTGGCCCCTGTAGTGTTGGCCCCTGTAGTGTTGGTCCCTGTAGTGTTGGTCCCTGTAGTGTTGGCCCCTGTAGTGTTGGTCCCTGTAGTGTTGGCCCCTGTAGTGTTGGTCCCTGTAGTGTTGGCCCCTGTAGTGTTGGTCCCTGTAGTGTTGGCCCCTGGTAGTGTTGGCCCCTGTAGTATTGCCCCCTGGTAGTGTTGGCCCCTGGTAGTGTTGGCCCCTGTAGTGTTGGCCCCTGTAGTGTTGGCCCCTGGTTGTTGTGGCCCCTGGTTGTTTTGCCCTCTGGTTGTTTTGGCCCCTGTAGTGTTGGTCCCTGTAGTGTTGGCCCCTGGTAGTGTTGGCCCCTGTAGTGTTGGCCCCTGGTTGTGTTGGCCCCTGGTTGTGTTGGCCCCTGGTTGTGTTGGCCCCTGGTTGTGTTGGCCCCTGTAGTGTTGGTCCCTGTAGTGTTGGCCCCTGGTTGTGTTGGCCCCTGTAGTGTTGGCCCCTGGTTGTGTTGGCCCCTGTAGTGTTGGCCCCTGGTTGTGTTGGCCCCTGTAGTGTTGGCCCCTGGTTGTGTTGGCCCCTGTAGTGTTGGCCCCTGGTAGTGTTGGCCCCTGTAGTGTTGGCCCCTGGTAGTGTTGGCCCCTGTAGTATTGGCCCCTGGTTGTGTTGGCCCCTGTAGTGTTGGCCCCTGGTTGTGTTGGCCCCTGTAGTGTTGGCCCCTGGTTGTGTTGGCTCCTGTAGTGTTGGCCCCTGGTTATGTTGGCCCCTGGTTGTGTTGGCCCCTGGTTGTGTTGGCCCCTGAAGTGTTGGCCCCTGGTTGTGTTGGCCCCTGGTTGTGTTGGCCCCTGTAGTATTGGCCCCTGGTTGTGTTGGCCCCTGTAGTGTTGGCCCCTGGTTGTGTTGGCCCCTGTAGTGTTGGCCCCTGGTTGTGTTGGCTCCTGTAGTGTTGGCCCCTGGTTATGTTGGCCCCTGGTTGTGTTGGCCCCTGGTTGTGTTGGCCCCTGAAGTGTTGGCCCCTGGTTGTGTTGGCCCCTGGTTGTTTTGGCCCCTGGTAGTGTTGGCCCCTGTAGTGTTGGCCCCTGTAGTGTTGGCCCCTGTAATGTTGGCCCCTGGTTGTTTTGGCCTCTGGTAGTGTTGGCCCCTGGTAGTGTTGGCCCCTGTAGTGTTGGCCCCTGGTTGTGTTGGCCCCTGTAGTGTTGGCCCCTGGTTGTGTTGGCCCCTGGTAGTGTTGGCCCCTGGTAGTGTTGGCCCCTGGTAGTGTTGGCCCCTGTAGTGTTGGCCCCTGGTTGTGTTGGCCCCTGTAGTGTTGGCCCCTGGTTGTGTTGGCCCCTGGTAGTGTTGGCCCCTGGTAGTGTTGGCCCCTGTAGTGTTGGCCCCTGGTTGTTTTGGCCCCGGACCACGATTGAACCTGAAATGAAGCTAAGTAGTTTTGAGCCCTTTCACTAAAGCACCCACAGAGAATAATCCAGAATATCTTTGTGAAAAAGCTCAGAGCAAAGTGTTCTGCTGCAGAGGAGTGGAGGAGGGAGAAGAAAGTCTGACACCTGCTGGACGACAGAAGCACTACACACTACAGACTTTCAAAATAAGAGCATCGTTGGATTCAACAAAATAAACTTTGAGTTGATTGACAAAAAATTGCGTTAAATGTTTCCCTCTTTCCCGTTATTGTCTTTCTGTGTTTTTCATCACAAATGTCAAAGTATAGTGGCTAAGAAATATATAAAACAATAATACAAAGTTAGAAATGTGCATAAAAAACCTAAATAATTCAAATAAACGTCACACCTTAAAAACATCTAATTGGAAATGATAGTATGTCAAAGGATGCCTCCTGTCAGAACTGGTGGATGTGGGGAGGAAAGGGGAAGTTTTGGGCTCTACTGGAACTAATACCTCCAGGATTCCTGCTTGGATGAGAGGTAGAAGATGGAAGATGTCATAGTATTGGTTTTCATAAAAAGATGACAAGTCATTAAAAAGTGACAAAAATGCAAAATTGAGTCCGTCTTTAAAACTTAGTCAGGGTCTTTGCATTCAAGACTTACAACATGTCATAAAAAATCATCCCGCACTGGCTCCCCGTCCGTCAACAAATACCTTTCAAGATCCTCCCCCTAACCCAAAAATCCTGCTCCACCACCAGGCCCCCTCCACCACCAGGTCCCCTCCACCACCAGGCCCCCTCCACCACCAGGCCATCTCCACCACCAGGCCATCTCCACCACCAGGCCCCCTCCACCACCAGGCCCCCCCTAACCCAAAACACCTGCTCCACCACCAGGCCCCCTCCACCACCAGGCCCCCCCTAACCTAAAAAATCTGCTCCACCACCAGGCCCCCCTAACCTAAAAAACCTGCTCCACCACCAGGCCCCCTCCACCACTAGGCCCCCTCCACCACCAGGCCCCCTCCTACCTCACTGACCTGCTCCACCTTCAAAACACTGATCTAATCTCACCTTTGGAGACATATGAAGTCTTTAAAATGCTAAATGTAGTCCGTCTTAAACCAGTCTTTGCAAAGTATGACTTTCACAATGTCCGTAGTGAATTATGTCATTAAAAATCAACGTGTTAAATCTTAATCAAGAAAAACAAATAAGTGATTATAAAAGTAATTTAATATAATACTTAAGCGTGCCTTCAAATATTGTTTAAAGGTCAGAATTAAAGCCAGGCATCGTTTGTCCTAAAATAGTTAGTAATGTGCATTAATTAATTAATCATGTCTCCAAAAAGTTGTTTTTAACATTTCAAATATTATATTATGTCATAAAAAAGTCGTAAAAGTTGTAAAAAATATAAATAATAAATGGATTAAATGTCAGAATATATGATGTCATAAGGGAGATGTAGTTCGTCTTAAATCAGTCTTTGTCATGACTCACAAAGTGTTCATAGTGAAGTTTGTTGCATGAAGCAGAAAAACTACATTTAAAATCATGTTGTTTTAAAATCATGTTTTTTTTAAAAGCTTGTTTCGTGCCGAGCTTCAGGATCAGATTAAAATGTTTATCTGAGTCAGCAGAGATATAAAAACCCTCAGTGACTCAAAGCCATGGAGGAAATTACTAACACGCTGTCTGTGGAAACTCTTCCCACACACACACACACACACACACACACACACACACACACACACACACACACACACACACACACACACACACACACACACACATACAGACACAGACACACACACACACACACACACACACACACACACACACACACACACACGCACACACATTTTAGTCACGTCCTCGCCCTCTAACACATGTTGACTTTTACAACATAATTTATTCTGACATTTAATTAAAATAAATATATTACTGTAAACATTTTTAAGACATGCTTTAATTCTCCTTTATTATATATAATGACGTTTTAATGCACATTACTAAGTTAAAAACTAATTGTTCTGACACATTATCCAATGACTTTTTACGACTTTATTTTATGACGTAATATAATATTTGCAAATTTATATAAAACCTTTTGAAGACATTTTAAATAGTTTTAATGATTTTTAAATTACTTTTTAATGTACATTGAAAACTCTTTAA
Source organism: Notothenia rossii (assembly GCF_949606895.1). Classification (NCBI taxonomy): domain Eukaryota; kingdom Metazoa; phylum Chordata; class Actinopteri; order Perciformes; family Nototheniidae; genus Notothenia; species Notothenia rossii. The sequence continues at coordinate 85,150,650 of NC_136905.1, read as the reverse complement.
GGATGCGTGACTTTATTTCTGACTTTTAATTTTGAAGACGTACTTAAGTATTCGCAAATGACTTTTTTAATGACTTTTTAGTTTCAGTCTTTCCCCCATCGCTCCTTCACTGACCTCTGACCTCTGACCTCTGACCTCCAGACACAAACAGAAGGGACTCAGTGAACAGACGGACTGTTTTAGTTTCTTCAAAGCAAAGGTGTGTAGGAACCACTCTGTCACCATGCAGGTGAATATGGATGTCTGACCCGCAGAGGATCCAACAGGTAACCTGTCCGTTTAAAACGTCCTCCAGCTACCAGGAGTGGGGTTCGAACCCACGAGGACTGATGTCCATTGGATCTTAAGTCCAACGCCTTAACCACTTGGCCATCCTGGTGCATGTTTCTATCAAATGTCATTATTTTTTTCACAAAGAAATAAAGAAGTGTCTTCAAGGTCCCTATTATGCACAATACACCTCTTCATGTCTCTTCTACATCAACATGTGTCCCCTCTTCTTCATGTCTCTTCTACATCAACATGTGTCCCCTCTTCTTCATGTCTCTTCTACATCAACATGTGTCCCCTCTTCTTCATGTCTCTTCTACATCAACATGTGTCCCCTCTTCTCCATGTCTCTCCTACATCAACATGTGTCCCCTCTTCTTCATGTCTCTTCTACATCAACATGTGTCCCCTCTTCTTCATGTTTCTTCTACATCAACATGTGTCCCCTCTTCTTCATGTGTCTTCTACATCAACATGTGTCCCCTCTTCTCCATGTCTCTTCTACATCAACATGTGTCCCCTCTTCTTCATGTCTCTTCTACATCAGCATGTGTCCCCTCTTCTTCATGTTTCTTCTACATCAACATGTGTCCCCTCTTCTTCATGTCTCTTCTACATCAACATGTGTCCCCTCTTCTTCATGTCTCTTCTACATCAACATGTGTCCCCTCTTCTTCATGTCTCCTCTACATCAACATGTGTCCCCTCTTCTTCATGTCTCTTCTACATCAACATGTGTCCCCTCTTCTTCATGTCTCTTCTACATCAACATGTGTCCCCTCTTCTTCATGTCTCTTCTACATCAACATGTGTCCCCTCTTCTTCATGTCTCTTCTTCATCAACATGTGTCCCCTCTTCTTCATGTCTCTTCTACATCAACATGTGTCCCCTCTTCTTCATGTCTCTTCTACATCAACATGTGTCCCCTCTTCTTCATGTCTCTTCTTCATCAACATGTGTCCCCTCTTCTTCATGTCTCTTCTACATCAACATGTGTCCCCTCTTCTTCATGTCTCTTCTTCATCAACATGTGTCCCCTCTTCTTCATGTCTCTTATACATCAACATGTGTCCCCTCTTCTTCATGTTTCTTCTACATCAACATGTGTCCCCTCTTCTTCATGTCTCTTCTACATCAACATGTGTCCCCTCTTCTTCATGTCTCTTCTACATCACCATGTGTCCCCTCTTCTTCATGTCTCTTCTACATCAACATGTGTCCCCTCTTCTTCATGTCTCTTCTACATCACCATGTGTCCCCTCTTCTTCATGTCTCTTCTACATCAACATGTGTCCCCTCTTCTTCATGTCTCTTCTACATCAACATGTGTCCCCTCTTCTTCATGTCTCTTCTACATCAACATGTGTCCCCTCTGTGTTCAGAGACTCAGGAACAAAGACCCTCTCTCTTTTTGTCCTGATGTCTGAAAATCAGCTGATCAGATTTTATTTTAAATAATATAAATGTCATGGAAAATCATATCTTGTAAAACATGCCATATTATATTACGTCACAAAAAAAGTCGTACATTTCAAAGCATTATATGTATTAGCAATTTTACAACACGTTAGTAATGTGCAATAATAATTCATGATGAAATAATTACTAAGAATTCAAATTACTTCTTAAAAATGTTTTATATAAAAAATGTCATTTTATATTATGTCGTAAAAAAGTTTTAAAAAATCGTTAAAAATCATAATAATTAGATTAAATGGCAGAATATATTACGTGATAAAAATATCCACGTGTCTCAGTTCCATCCTGACGGTAAAATTGTCTGAAATATTATGATATATATTTATGCATTGTTAAGATATTGTATTACATTACATCGTAAAAAAGTCGTAAAAACTCATAAAAAGGTACAAAATAAATTGTCTGAAAGTATTTAAGAATATATATTTTTTTCAGTTATACTTATAATTCACAATAATGAAGCCCCTCCTCTGCTTCCGGACTCACAGCAGAAGTGTGTGTGGGTTTAGGGCGTGTCCTTCCGCGTTAGTTAGTACCTGCTGCAGCCTGCAGAGCGTGCGTGTGTGTGTGTGTGTTTGTGTGGTGGGTGTGTGCGCGTGCGTGTGTGCGTGTGTGTGTGTGTGTGTGCGTGTGTGCGTGTGTGTGTGTGTGTGTGTGTGTGTGTGCGTGTGTGTGTGTGTGTGTGTGTGTGTGTGTGTGTGTGTGTGTGTGTGTGTGTGCGTGTGTGTGCGTGTGTGTGCGCGCTGATAACGGAGAGAAAGGGGAAATGAGTGTTTCCGTCTCTCTGCTTCACTCACAGCAGCTCTCAGAGGTACGTCTTATTATATCTTTATATTCATAATACTCTCACACACACTCACACACACTGATGGTCTTCAGGTGGGATGCTTTAAGGTTAATCTGTTTTATTTATTTAGTAAAATCTTAGAAAACAATATAAATGTGATTAATAGGAATGAATGAGCGTTGTGATCTATTCTCATGTTTGAACTCAAAGCTGCTGCAGTGATACAGATAGTGTTGGTATAGCTCATTCATATCATTAACCGTGTAGCGTTTTAACTACAGTTTGCAGTAGCTTGCTGTTTGTGTATAGTGGGTAAGGTAGGCGTCTTAAAATGTGTTTTCTGCTTTTAACTATAATATCTACAGTTATTGACGAGCCCCACCCCCTTCATAACGTCTATCCTTATATGTGAAATAAACGTCCAACCAATGAGGCATTTTTTCCTAGCTTGTAACTTTATATAATTTTTTGTGTTGAATCACATCTTGTTGATTGGATTTTTTGTTTTAACTTTTTAAACTGGATTCGTCCCTCTAACGTCCCACTAACGTCCCACTAACGTCCCTCTAACGTCGTCCCTCTAACGTCCCACTAACGTCCCTCTAAGGCCCCTCTAACGTCCCTCTAACGTCCCACTAACGTCCCACTAACGTCGTCCCTCTAACGTCCCTCTAACGTCGTCCCTTTAACGCCCCTCTAACGGCCCTCTAACGTCCCTCTAACATCCCTCTAACATCGGCCCTCTAACGCCCCTCTAACGCCCCTCTAACGTCCCTTTAACGCCCCTCTAACATCGGCCCTCTAACGCCCCTCTAACGCCCCTCTAACGTCCCTTTAACGCCCCTCTAACGTCCCTCTAACATCGGCCCTCTAACGCCCCTCTAACGCCCCTCTAACGTCCCTTTAACGCCCCTCTAACGTCCCACTAACGCCCCTCTAACGTCCCTTTAACGCCCCTCTAACGTCCCACTAACGTCGTCCCTCTAACGTCCCTCTAACATCGTCCCTTTAACGCCCCTCTAACGGCCCTCTAACGTCCCTCTAACATCCCTCTAACATCGGCCCTCTAACGCCCCTCTAACGGCCCTCTAACGTCCCTCTAACGTCCCTCTAACATCGGCCCTCTAACGCCCCTCTAACGCCCCTCTAACGTCCCTTTAACGCCCCTCTAACGTCCCACTAACGCCCCTCTAACGTCCCTTTAACGCCCCTCTAACGTCCCACTAACGTCGTCCCTCTAACGTCCCACTAATGCCCCTCTAACGTCCCTCTAACGTCGGCCCTCTAACGTCCCTCTAACGTCCCTTTAACGCCCCTCTAACGGCCCTCTAACGTCCCACTAACGCCCCTCTAACGTCCCTCTAACGTCGGCCCTCTAACGTCCCTCTAACGTCCCTTTAACGTCCCTCTAACGTCCCTCTAACGTCCCACTAACCTCCCTCTAACCTCCCTCTAACGGCCCTCTAACCTCCCTCTAACGTCCCACTAACCTCCCTCTAACCTCCCTCTAATGTCCCCCGGTGTGAAGAAACTGGTTGTAACACTTTTTAAGTAACTTCCCCAAAGACCCAGTTTCCTCCTGAGGAAGTCTAAAAACAGACTCTCTGAAACACGTTTGATTAAGAACTAAACACACTTTTTAAAATACCAACAAGTTATTTAAACAACAATATTAAGACTTTGTTTAAATGTATATTTCACCAAACATTGAAACAGGCTCTGCTATTCATAATACCTGTAGTCCAAGGTGAGTTTAAGTCTGACAGAAAGCACGTTTATGTTCGATGCATCAAAACCAGAGGACGTAACGAACCGTACGTGGGAGTCAGTTATCAGTAATGTGTGTACGTGGATTTCTTTACATCAAAATCATACAAGTAGGTTTTGTACACGTAGATTTATGTCCATAGATTTATACACAGTGTATACACGTAGATGTGTTCTTGATTTGTACACGTAGTTTAAACTAATTCATTTATACACGTAGATCTATAAAATGTACACCAGGATGGCCGAGTGGTTAAGGCGTTGGACTTAAGATCCAATGGACGTCAGTCCTCGTGGGTTCGAACCCCACTCCTGGTAGCTGGAGGATGTTTTAAACTGACAGGTAGAGACTGGTCTACAGGTACCTGGTGGTGAGAGAGTGATTTCTACAC
>NC_136905.1:85098454-85140954 GCF_949606895.1 Notothenia rossii | reverse complement strand
AATAAAGTTGTTAATTGATTTTCATATTGACTAAAGCTGTAATATTTCAAACAAACATCATATTTGAAAAGCTGTAAAGCTGTCAGATAATAGAAGTGGAATAAAAAGCTAAATATCTTTGTCTTAGATTTAGTGGAGTAGAGTTATGACGTGACAGAAAATAGAAATTCTCGAGCCCTAAAGTTCCTTTAAAATCTAATTGTTTTCAGGGTGTTGAAATGTCACGTGACTGCGTCGTGACGTCAATCACACGTTTAGTCACCTGTAGTGTTACGTCATGTCTATGCACCAGGATGGCCGAGTGGTTAAGGCGTTGGACTTAAGATCCAATGGACATCAGTCCTCGTGGGTTCGAACCCCACTCCTGGTAGCCGGACGTTTTAAATAAAGTTCAAAATCACGAAAAAGAAAACAAGATTCTGTTGAAAAACGGAGATTACTCCTCAGACCTGTTTCAATGCAAAGAAGCGACGGTACTGCCGTCAGGTTTGTGTTCACAGAGCCGTTTCAAATCCACATCTGATCAGAGCAACACATGTAAAACACGGGAAGAAAGGAAATACATTATTGCCTGTTTTTTGCAGAAACGTGAAGAACTGTGTCTGGTTTCAAGTTAAACATCTGCTGTTAAAAGGGAACACTTAAACACCTCCAGACAAATTAAACACACATTAAACCATCAGGTTGTGTCGGGTTTTAATTTGACTTTTAATAATTGTTTAGGGTGTTACTCTCCAGTTTTGTCTAAGATGAGGTCTAGATTTCTGTGTTTTTTTCCCGTGTTATTTGAGACGCAAAGCTGTGACGTAAAGATATTCAGCGTCACACTTGCACAAACACACACACACACACACACACACACACACACACACACACACACACACACACACACACACACACACACACACACACACACACACACACACACACACCTGCAGACAACCATCCTCAGAAAGCCAGAAGGAAACATGTGACTGAAGCTACAGCTCCCTGCAGCAGGTAGGAGCTCCCCGTAGCATTAGCAACGTGTGGGTAATATGCAGCCTCTCCATATAGCGAAGTTAAATCAATATTTGAGATCATGATCTGTCCAGAGTGTAACCCTAACTCGAGCCAAATGCCAAATGAAAAGCCTCTCTTGTGTGAGGATGGACTCAGAAACCAGTTTGTTGTGATGTTATATAATATGGTGCCACCTGGCGGCGAACAGGTGAAACGGCATGGTTTATAAACTCCTAAAACTGTACTTATGTTCTTGAAATCTCAAACTTATATTTACATCCAGAACGACGTATTAGTGTTTCCCCTATATACAAATAGCGGCGGCGCAGCTAGGGGGCGCCAGACAGGTACCCAAAAAAAAAAAATTTAAAATCTTTTTTTATATTTAAGTAACTGGATGGCCTACCTGCCTGTCAGCCGCTGACAGGCAGGTAGGTTTTTTTAGCCGGGCCGGCTCAGATGATTGGTCGTGCTTTTTACTGAACTACGGCTTCCACAGATGACATGTTTTTTATGTATTTATAGTCAAAGCATTTAATGTATTCGTTGCTATCGGGATGTTAAGAGCATTCCATGGAATATAACAAGTGTATCTGAAGTGAATTACCTACCCCACCTTTAGTCTGTTAAGGAATGGGCTCACGGCTGCATTTCCCCCTTTAGATATACCATTTCAGGATCGGGTCTAATCGCCAGAGACTTAACATTTATCATATGACATGTTAATAAATCATTTATCATATGACATGTTAATAAATTATTTATCATATGACATGTTAATAAGTCATTTATCATATGACATGTTAATAAGTCATTTATCATATGACATGTTAATAAATCATTTATCATATGACATGTTAATAAGTCATTTATCATGACATGTTAAGAAGTCATTTATCATATGACATGTTAATAAATCATTTATCATATGACATGTTAATAAGTCATTTATCATGACATGTTAAGAAGTCATTTATCATATGACATGTTAATAAATCATTTATCATATGACATGTTAAGAAGTCATTTATCATATGACATGTTAAGTCATTTATCATATGACATGTTAATAAGTCATTTATCATATGACATGTTAATAAATGTTCTTTAAACAAATGAACTCTCTCCTGATTGAACTCTTGTGATCGAACTATATTTTAGAAAATAGATGATTAATTATTATCAAATGTAACGACAACCAGAATCTCCATCAGTCAGTAAAATACAATCCTTGTTTCTTAAAATAATAATATCTAAATACGTAACCTTCAGGACTTTAAGGCACTTTGTTGAGAAACTCCTGAAATAAAAAGGAACAAAAAAATCAAATCAAGGTTTAAAAACTGAGTCTTTATTAAATTACAAATATCTGCTTTATACAAAGTCTGCATTATTAAAAAACCAGAGGTGCTGCTGGTCCTCAGAGGGTCCAACAGGGCTTCAGAGGTGCTGCTGGTCCTCAGAGGGTCCAACAGGGCCTCAGAGGTGCTGCTGGTCCTCAGAGGATCCAACAGGGCCTCAGAGGTGCTGCTGGTCCTCTGAGGATCCAACAGGGCCTCAGAGGTGCTGCTGGTCCTCAGAGGATCCAACAGGGCCTCAGAGGTGCTGCTGGTCCTCAGAGGATCCAACAGGGCCTCAGAGGTGCTGCTGGTCCTCTGAGGATCCAACAGGGCCTCAGAGGATCCAACAGGGCCTCAGAGGTGCTGCTGGTCCTCTGAGGATCCAACAGGGCCTCAGAGGTGCTGCTGGTCCTTAGAGGGTCCAACAGGGCCTCAGAGGTGCTGCTGGTCCTCTGAGGATCCAACAGGGCTTCAGAGGTGCTGCTGGTCCTCTGAGGATCCAACAGGGCTTCAGAGGTGCTGCTGGTCCTCCTCAGAGGATCCAACAGGGCTTCAGAGGTGCTGCTGGTCCTCAGAGGATCCAACAGGGCCTCAGAGATGCTGGTCCTCAGAGGATCCAACAGGGCCTCAGAGGTGCTGCTGGTCCTCTGAGGATCCAACAGGGCTTCAGAGGTGCTGCTGGTCCTCTGAGGATCCAACAGGGCCTCAGAGGTGCTGCTGGTCCTCTGAGGATCCAACAGGGCTTCAGAGGTGCTGCTGGTCCTCCTCAGAGGATCCAACAGGGCTTCAGAGTAAAACGTGATTTAAAAAATCTTTAGAGCTAATATGAAAATGTGCTTCACGGTGCCTGAGAGAGAGAGAACGTGTAAAACTGAAACCAAACACATGCAGAAACTGGAGGGACAGAAACGTCCCGCTACGTCACAAATATAAAGTCTTACAGTACACGCCTTCATGTGCAAACACGTCATTCAGATCCAAAAACACAGACAAAGTACCGGTACAAAAAAAACAAAAACATCAAACTTCAAAAAAAATATAAAAACAAAAATCACACTTTTTGTCTTCTTTACAGTCAGTTTCTGTAAAACATTAGATTCTCTCACACAGGAAGTCACGTTCAGGTGTTTATGATATCTATATTCTATATTTAACATATTGACCCTCTGCTGTTATTCTAACACCTGTATCTGCTGCGACCCTGAGACAGCAGCAACAACAAGCTAAATAAAGAGTGTGTGATCTACTGAGTGTGTGTGTGTGTGTGTGTGTGTCCCTGTCCTGCAGGGCTAATGAGGTCCGGCACTCACTGACATTCATGGCTGTAGAGAACGACTGAGGCTAGTGTGAGCTTAGCATGATCACAGAGTTTAGGGAACATTATTTTAAAAAAATGCTGCTTTAATTATTAACTTTATTCCAGGTGTTGGCAAGTATGAGAAGACCCAGAATAATCACTGTGAGCAGATGTTTGAATTATTATTATTTTAGATTTGCGGTTGATAAGGAAGAGGATTAGAGCCACACACATAAATCAAAAGTGATCATTGATTTTTGAGAAAAAAATTATTCTGACTTTTTTTCTGAAAACGTAAAAAATAAAATCACGTTTGGTCAGATTTTTATAATTGTTTTTTCAAGTGGTCCTAATCCTCTTCAGACCCACAGGCAGCCACAGTGTCATTAAGGCCTCTATTTTAAGCTTCATTGATGAGGACTGTTGCTGACAGGGTGCAGGTTTACTAAACGAAAGGTTGTGTACAAATTCTCAGAACATATTTAAAATGTGCATCCCAGAGTCCCAGAGTCCCAGAGCCCCAGAGTCCGAGGGGATGTCAGATCTCCAGATTCAGGATCAGTATAATTATTCTAACTTGTAGAAATGAAGCTTCCAGAGAAATGTGACTGACAGGAGATCAGGAGATAAGGCGGTTCCTCTGAGAGCTCGCTGAGTCTTTGATATAAAAATAAAAAAGGTTGTTCCTAACACAACGTGTTCAGCAGCTCCCTCAGAGAGGAGACGGTGAATCTGAGGGTCTGTAGTCACTGGAGGAAACAACGGCTTCAGTGACTGTGAGTCAGAGTCTGTAAACAAGGGAGAACCGTGGTGGTCTTCACGCCACAGGTTTGAGGACTGATCTGAGGCACCGGCCCTCCTTGGTGAGCTCTCTGGTGAAGCACATGCAGGGCAGCGGCACGGCCTCTTCCCGTCTGGTGATCTGGTTGAACTTGCACTTCTTCAGGTGGTCGGCCATGCTGGCGATGTTGGCAAACTTCCACTCGTTCACCGTGCCGAACGCCGTGCTGAAGCGCCACACCTGGACACCAACGAAGAAGAGAGGGGGTTAATATCAGGGCGGGGGTAGCATAGTTACTCAAAGGAAACAAATCTGTGCTTATAAAAATAAGTATTGGATCCAACTTTAGGGGTTAGAGATCATTTTGCCTCAATTTGGTCAAATTAAGCTGCAGATTAGTTTCAGGATTAGTTGTGTGTTTTAAAAATGGTAAAACAAAATCTTAAAGCAGTGAGTATTTGAGTAGATGGGAACAGAATTCCACCTCAGAAAGAAAGGTAAGAACGACAAAAGAAATCTTACATTTGTAAGTGTTAGAGATCATTTTGCCTCAATTTGGTCAAATTTCTCTCTGTTTTTTCTAAAATTGATTTCAACATTAGCCGCTTCACACCAAGTACTTTGCCGTACTTAGTGCCCCGGCACTTAGTACCCCAGGGCACTAAGTACAGATCGAGTTCACACCAGAATAAGTTCCCTGGGGGAGGATTAGGCAAATGAGCCGCAGACGTCACTTCTTCTTCTTCTGCTTTGGGTTTACTGGCAGGCTGCAGACAACTTCACGGCGTATACTGCCCCCCGGAGTCCCCGGCCGGAAGTCCCCGGAGTTAGGGACTGGCTTCAGTAGAAGCTGCTGGGACTCCCAGCAGCTTCTACTGAAGCCTTCCGAGTAAATCGCCAGAACGCCGACACCTCCTCATCTCCACCGCTCCCATGTTTTCTTTTGTGTTGCCATAAGTTAGTCTCTCTCCGTTGGTGCGCTTGGCTAATGCTAATAATGCTCATGCCAGCAAATACAATGGCGGCTGCACAAAACTTTTCAAAGTGTTACGGGGCGTGGTTTGCAATTCGCCCAGCCAATAGAAATTAGTACTTTTTTGGTACCAGGAGAGTACCACCTCTCAGCAGGCACTAAACATGGGGGTAAAAGTTCCCGGCACCAAGTTCTCTTTTTGGTGTGAACGCGCCTAAGTACTCTGTTTTGTAGTGCATTCGTTATTTTAATCACTCGAAAATGACATTCCCAGAACAAATGACCATATCTTCTAAAAGGGGAAATTAATCATCTTTGTTCTCAAAGCAATGATAAACCTGTGAGCTGGATGTAGAAGAGTCAGAATCAATATAGATGTTTTTATTTTAAAGTAAATTCAGATTGAACATAGTTAAAAAAATGTAAATGATAGTGTCCGTCCAAAATAAAAACATTACTTATAGTGAAAACCATTGGAATCTGTGGAATGTCAGCTTTTTGCGGATCCGATGAAGTATAAAAGATCGCTACCGTGAGTAGCACTCTTTCTCCAGGGTTGCCAACTCTCACGCATCTGGCGTGTGACACACGCTTTCACTCTCAATCTCACGCTCTCACGCTGCACAAACTATTCTCACGCCAAAAACAAGACGAACCGGCGATCGTTTCTGGTTGGTTATTTACAGTGTTGAGTTGACAGCTGCTGAAGCTGTCCATCCGCTCCCTCCCCGCCCCCACCACTCTTAACGTTAACAGACAGCAGAGCAGTGGGAGCCGGTCGGTCAATCCTCGACCCGTACTGCGCAGATCTAAGATCCAGTAGAAATGATAAAAAGTAAAAGTCTGCTGCTTATTGTTCTACTCGGCCAACATAGAGTCAAAGAGTATCTGAGAGTGAGAGTGTGTTCATTCATATATTTGGCAGTTTGGAGTAAGTCTGTAGATATTTGTGTGTGTGTGTGTGTGTGTGTGTGTGTGTGTGTGTGTGTGTGTGTGTGTGTTTCATGTATAGGCCTCCCACGATAAATAATTTTGTTGGATACATTTTCCCAGAAATTATTGCGATCAACGATAATATTGTCGGCACCGTTGTATGACCATTTGAGACCACTGACATCATGATAATATATAATAATAATTCAAGTACATCCTTTCAGACTGCTAGTCACCTCCTCATGGAAAGGGAAATTTATCGGGTTAGTTTTTATTTATCGTACGATAAGTCAATTAATTGCTTATCGCGACAGGCACACAATGAAACAGTGGAAACAAACATGTGTTTGACTTTCATTAGAGAATGAAACTAAGTGCCCTTTATAGTCTGTGTCCAATATTGTGTATTTGTATATATTGTATATCCTATATGCTAAGGTCCCGCTGCTGACACGACAGCAGTCATTTAGTGCGCATATGTGTAATCAAACCCATGATATCAAAATCTCACTCCAGCCAGGTAACCAAAGTTGGCAACCCTGCTTTCTCTGAGTGCTAATTCAGACGCTCTGCGTTAGAGTTGTGTTTTGTTTCGGTAAAAATGGTTCACATCGTCAGTTAGCTGAGTTTTGGCGCTTTTTCCACTGCAGGGCCTCGCACGGCTTAGTACGGTATAGCTAGGCCTCGTTAGGCCAGGCTCACTTTATGCTGCGTCTCCATTACAGTTTAGGAACTGGGGCAGTAACTATAGTAACGCAGTGTATCCGGAGCCGTGAAGTCATTCTCAATGCGAACCACAAAACCAACATCAGCCGTTAGCTGTTAGCCCTCAGAGATCACAGCTCCTCATATCTGTTCAGAAACTAGACAGAAGTTAAACAAGAACAAACCACAGACTGTCTGTGTCATGGAGAATACAGTCGCTGGTTTGTTTATGTCTGTAGGCCGTTGTTGTGAGAGAGGACGGTCGGAGCAGATACTGCGTTAGCTTAGCAGATCTCCATTCAGAAAACACGCATTTTAAAAAGGTGTTTCTCCTGCCGTCTGTCTGCAGACTTGTCAAAGCATTAATTCATGGTTTTTACTATCCGGTATCAGTGTGTTGTTACTTCGTCATCATTTAGAAACGTATTACAATTAAATCACGGTCAAATATGTTCATCTTGCTGTAGTTGTAGCCCCTTGCCAGCGAGTCTCTCTGACCAATCACCAGTCGAGAGTGTTTACGTCACTAGTTTGGCATTCAGCCCGGTTGTTGGCCCGCTAAGAACCTCGATTTTGGAGGGCCAGAAAAAAGGTGAAAAAGTAGCCCTGAGACGAAACTACATCTAGTGGAAAATAAAAAAAAAGCGGTCCGGGTTTGGCACGGCACGCTTAAACCGTGCGGCAGTGGAAAAGCGCCATTTCTTCCCGATAAGTGGGTATGACATAGGACTGCACCCTCTGTCTAAGGACAGAGGGTGTCGTATTGTCATACTGATATTCTGTACAAACTGTGAAGTCCACTGAGACAAATGTAACATTTGTGATATTGGGCTATATAAATAAACATTGATTGATTGATTGATTGCACGATATTGAAAAAAACTGACATTGCGATATTTATTGCGTTTTATTTACTATATTTAACCGGATGAAGGGTTTTAGTCACACGTCTGGATCTTTACTGGTTGACTCATCATACCTTAAGTCTTGATCTAAAGGGTTATGGTAATGCAGGTTGCTTACCCTCTAATAAGGGGGTTCATCTGTGAAGAAGAGAAGAACCTTTTTGTATCCAAAATAGTTCCAGATGGCAGATGCTGCTTTTCTTTTTGGAAGTAAATCTTCATTCTCGCCGGTATTGTCCTCCTGTGCCTCGCTCCTTTGTTACCGGTGTTTTGATGGTCTGCAAACTAGCGGGGCGGGGCCTGCTGTGATCTGATCAAGAATGATTGTGATTGGTGGTTTGCTGTCACTCACTCAAGTACCCCTGACATGAGAGCCGCGCAAGTTTTCCTTTTGTAGCAAGCAGCAAAATAATTGTAACATGACGTGTTTGAGTTCATTTACCTACTTAAAGTCGCACGTCCTAAAAAATAAATACCGTAATTTTCGGACTATAAGCCGCGCCTTTTTCCCCATTCTTCGACGCTGCGGCTTATATAACGGTGCGGCTAATCTATGGATTTTTACAGCTAACGGCCACCACCTTTAACTCTATGGGCTCTATGGCCGGTCCGCGGACCCCCACCTTTAAGCGGCGGGTTCCAGCAGGAAAAGCTGGAGGCCGGAAAAGAGTGAGACAGGTAGCGCGCAAAAGTAAAAGTGGAACCGAGAGTGATGCCGCTGCTGCGGCTTATATTCAGGTGCGGTTTATAGTCCGAAAATTACGGTAAATCAAAATTATTAAACATTTTTACTAAAATTGCACTAGTATGACACATTAATAGGTTGTTAAATGTTAAGAGGCCCTGAGACACAGTCTCGTGAATATTGTTGTGTTTTGCCCCCGGGGGCGGGAGCATGGGGTTCAACAGGTTAAGGCAGCGTGTATTGGAGTAACTGGGAACAGAATTGTCGGACACTTTGAGTTGCAGCTCTAATGATTGCAAAGCTTTTAAAGATGTTTGAGGATATATAGGAACCCTGGGAAGTGTTTTTTTAGAGAAATACAATCTTCCTGACCTTGTCAGTGATCTGCCACGATGAGGACCCGTCCGCTCTCCTGATCTTGTTCCACAGCAGCACCACCATGCCTCTCATCTGCAGCAGACTGCCACACACCTCCCTCATGGTGCGGGACACCCTGGACAGCTGGCACAGACTGAAGGAGTCCAGGAAGGAGGCCACGTGTTGCAGCACCTCGAAGGGAAGGCCGCTCAGCTGATCCCCGTCACACCCTACCCTCCTGCGACACCTCGGGGGGCCTGGTTTCACCCCGAAGGACCCAAGGTGCCGGTCGTGGATGATCCGGAAACCTTGCACCGAGGGGCAGAAGCGACGTTGACTGAAAGTGCATCCGTAATACGCCAGAGGACAACGCTGCTCCATCCATCCGTTCAAACCCGCGTGGATATCCCCGTGCACGTTCTTGAAGTGTGAGGAGAATTCGTCCCGTCGAAACAGCTGCCCGCAGACAAACGTAAACATAGAACGCTGTTTTGTCTGGTATCGAGCCACGCACTCCAGAACCAGGTCCAGACGCAGCGTGTGGAACGGGCTCGGGTTGGAGAGTTGGGGGTTGGCGTGATCACAAGCGGACGCCGAAGACACGTCTCCAACCATTGTGTTGGTGGCGAGGATAGCGGAGGGGAAGGAGAACGTCTGGGTGCCGAAATCAATGTGATATCCGTCCACGAAGCGGCTGTCGGAGATCCCACGACCCCCCGGGGAGTCGCCGAGGCAGAAAAGAAGCGCCGCGGTGATTAAGTCGATGCCGTGAAGCCCCATCGGGTCGTCCGTCACCTCCAAATCCGACGTGTCCACAGACTTGTCCTCCATTTTGGCTCGGAACAAGTAGGGGTCGGATAGAAGTGCCCGGCGGCCGTTAAAAGTGAACATGCTGATCCCCCGGAGAACCTCCACGCTCTGAAGCTTCCTCTCCAGGGAGCGGAACCGTAACTCTGAGGGGAGGTGCTGCAGGAAGCCGTTACGCATCACGTGGTCTGACAGACGAAAGGGCACCGGGGTCGCTGGAGGAGGTCGTTGAACCACGGGAAGAAGGCCTGGAGGTCGTTGAACCACGGGAAGAAGGCCTGGAGGTCGTTGAACCACGGGAAGAAGGCCTGGAGGTCGCTGAACCACGGGAAGGAAGCCTGGAGGTCGCTGAACCACGGGAAGAAAGCCTGGAGGTCGCTGAACCACGGGAAGGAAGCCTGGAGGTCGCTGAACCACGGGAAGGAAGCCTGGAGGTCGCTGAACCACGGGAAGGAAGTCTGCACGAAGCACTGGAGCTTGAAGGAAGTTTGGAGGAAGTAAAGGAGCTTGAAGGAAGTCCTGAGAAAGCAGCGCCATGCGATGAGAGTTCGGAGGAAGTACCGGATACACCAACTGGGAATCCTCGATGGTCTCTTCCTCTTCATCGATGCTCTCCACCTCTTTGTCCTCGAAGAAAAGCTCCACAAAGTCTCTCTCCTCCACCCAGTCTTCTGTCCCAACTGCACAGTCCACTCCTCCCACCGCTCCCAGCTCACAATCTGAGTCTGAATCCTCCTCCTTCATGTCCACGTTCCTCCCCCCTTCTGCTGCGTAAACATGGTTCTTCCCTCCGTTCAACCCCCCCACGATCACTTCGATGTCCTTGGAGTTGGTGAGGATGTCCAGAGCGGCGGCTAAACTCCTGCTGGTTTCCAAGGAGGCTCTGAAGCCCCCGTTATACACCGACTCCTCCTCTTTCTCCTCTTCCATCTCCACCACCTCAGGTACGTTTGACGCCCCGTTGGACATCTTCTTGTGGTCCTTGTCCTTGGACACGGTGGTGGTGACCTTCAGAGACTCCAGCAGCATCCTCTGGTCCTGCAGAGCCAGAGCCATGTCCAGCTGCTCCACCTCGTCAAAGTCTTTGCTCAGATTCTCGTAGGACTCGCGGTCTGCGTAGCTAACGGGCCATCTGTTCCACTCCATGGTGCAACAAACGATGCTAGCCGGACACTTCTCCAGATGTTTGGCCATGCGGATGCGGGTGATATTGAAAGGGCATCCGAAGCCTCTGTTGATGCAGGGCAGACGCTCGTAGGCACACAGCAGCCGGTGCTCCTCCAGTTTACAGGAGTGAAACACCGCCCCGCAGACCAGAGGGCAGCCAATCAGGTCGCAGCAAACCCCCGGCTCCGGGCGCACCATGCACCGTCTCTTGATGCATTTCATGCAGTGGGAGTGCAGGCTCTCCATGGTTTAACTCTCCGCTCCTCGATCTCCTCGCCCAACGGGATCTGGCGAAGCGTTCAACCCTGAAAACAAAGACAGCGACATATTAGGGGTCAAACTCAAACACACAGTGGGCCAACATTTTAAAATGTGTACTAGCCGAGGGCCGGACTGGTTCAATGTTTATTACAGAACTTATTGAAATGAACTTATTGCACATATTAAACCTGGAACTAACAAAGCTTCAATGATTGCCTATAAAAACATTAAAGATTAAATAATCAGTTGATTCATTTCTTATGGCTCTATCTGCAGCTTCTCCAGAGTCAGTTCTTATGAGTACATTTTCCCACAGGCCAACAACAGCTTCAACAAAACTATTTCCCTCAAAGAGAAACCAAACATGCCCTGTTGTCGTGAGAGAAAGTGCAGAAGGAAACATCCATTAAACTCAGTGTGCTGCTCTGTGATGCTAGCTCAGACACTTGGCATCTCATCTTGGGTGCAAGGTCATCAATGTTTGGGCTCAGGCTCTGAGCTGAGGAGACCCTCAGGATGGAGGGAAGGTGTGAGAGCAATATACCGGAGGGCCAGATCTAATAGGAATTAGAAATGATCCTGCAGGCCAAAATATATTTATTTTCTCGGTTAGGTAAGATTTTGATTTGTAAGGTTTGTTTCTTCTTTGTTGGTTTTGCTACTCCTGTTGTATATATTTGGTAAATACATTTACCAAACGCTTTCTCTGACTCGGTGTCCGTGTTCTTGGGAGTGGGGAGAGTGTGAATGTTGTGCTGCGCCTAGGTTCCCCTAGACCTGGGCGTAACAAGACGGCATGTTTTCTGGTAACAACACGGTCCTGAGTGGATTCAATACTTTAAAGTATTTGTAATATTTCCAGCTTTATTCCATTGACATGCACCCGGGGTTCATTCGACATACAAGCCGACCTTCAGAGGAGACGTCACAGCACGCTTCCTGAGAGATGGTTAGTGTTGGTACACGCTGGATGTTATCATGATGTCACTGTGTCACAATATTTAGAGAATTCATTTCATCACAAAAGGATCTCATTGAAATGTAGCTCCGAGGAAAGCCCCGGCCCGACAGAGGTGTGTTCAGAAGTGTCTGCTCCTCATGTCAGTGCACATCAAACCCTAGAAATCTACTGCAGTCCTTGGAAATTCATTATTTCACAACTCTTTCAAATCCAAATGCAAGCTCTGACAACAACACTGTTGAGATGTAAATACATAAAGCTGCCGTCACGTTATCCCAGGACCGTGTGCAACCCTCAAACATCACACACAGCGTCTCAGCCTTTCACAGGGAGAACTGCTCTGGGCTTAAAGGACGGACCCGTGAACCTGAGCTCCACCCTGTCAGAGACTATGACTCATCATAACAACCTAGTGAGGCTGTCCAACCACATCACCTCTGACCCAAACCACGCTCTGAACACTGAGTATGAACTGCTGCCTTCTAATGGAGATACAGGGTCCCATGATTTAATAAGGTCAGACTGAAGCATCC
Source organism: Notothenia rossii (assembly GCF_949606895.1). Classification (NCBI taxonomy): domain Eukaryota; kingdom Metazoa; phylum Chordata; class Actinopteri; order Perciformes; family Nototheniidae; genus Notothenia; species Notothenia rossii. The sequence goes on along the minus strand of NC_136905.1, from coordinate 85,128,247 downwards.
TTTGTGCATCAGTCAGTCCTCACAGTGAACACAGAGCTGATCCCAGATCAGATCCACGCTGAAGGCTCTTGAGCAGCTCTTCTCTCACTGATTGTGCTGTTATGTTACATGTTTGTTGTTTGTGTTTCATGTATTGTGTCTGGATACTTGTCTGTTGATGTTGGACATGGAGCTGCTGTGACGCAAGGAGCATTTCAGACTTGATCTGACAAACAAAGTATTATCGTCTCGTAAGAGTCCTCCAACAGCTGCAGATTCAAGGGGTTGTGTTCTTCAGGTCTACTTGAAACACGTCCTTTTAAATGCTGGATGTATTTGACTCACACACCACATGACTAAGAGGGGGCAGCTCGAGAAAGAACATTATTATGAAACCAAAAGCAAGCCCTTACAACAACAACAACAACAACAACAGTGTTTAGATGTAAACACATGGTGCGGTCAGTGAGCACACCATGCAGCGCTCAGTAATCCAGACACCATGCAGCCCTCTGACCTGAGATATCTACTCTGGTTTAGTTCTTCATGAAGCTTTATTGTTGTTGTTGATGTCTTTGTAGCGCTGTAATGATCAGCTGATCCCAGATATGTAAAGACAACACTTTGACCTTTTAGAAACTGATTTTATTCACTGCTTTCTGAGGTTTTATAAACCATTAATTAAGTGCAAACCATAAGTTGTTTAGCATCTCACACGTCAGCTATTTAAATGCTGCTACTCCTCTCTTAGCCGTGGACGACCGCTTTATGCCTTTTTTCAAATGATATTATTACTGCCTTTCTGATGATGATGATGATGATGATGATGATGATGATGATGATGATGATGGCTACTTATTATTTGGTGTAACGCTGTGATTTGCCCACTGCGGGACTACAGTTTTTAATCTAGATTTTAATCTGCTAATTTTTAATGAAACATTTCTCCTTTATTTGCTGATATTTTTACATTTCGCTCACTGCCCAGTCCTCTTCATTTAAATAGAGAGACCACAGCAGAGTATTGTGTAACTGTAGCCCCCCCCCCCCCCCCAACATGTCCTCTCTGCTTGTTATGAATCTTTGTGCTGCCGGTAACCTTTCACAACCACCCCCCCCTCCCTCTTAGGTTTCACCGGTTCCTCCAGGCCTGAGCCTCACCTCTGGATCTGAGTTTCAACATCTCCCTCAGACCCAGAACAACACCACCTCGAGGTCACTCTGAATCATGAGCCGGGGGCTTACTGTGCTGCAGGGGCATGTGTGAGGGGGCTTACAGGATAATGAAGGCTGGCTACAGCCACAGAACAATCATTTAAATACCCGCTAACAGCCACACAGGAGGGCTATTGTTATGCATCACCTCCTTTACTCCCCCTTCAGTGAGGAGAGCAACCACACCACCACAATGTGCAATATCACCGTTACAAGACACTCTGATTCATATCGAGGGCAACAATATCACTATTGTTCATCTTAGTTTGTTGTTGTTTACTTTGCTCTTCACTGTTGGTGTACAGTTATATTGTTATGTTTATCATACTGTATTCTCTAAATGAGAGCCTGAGTGCAAAAAGGTAAATAACATGTTTTATTGAAGTTAAAGAGAAATAAACATGTCTAGCTTCAAACTCTTTATATGTCCAGTTTGGTCAAGTCTTATATTTCCCATCACATGTTTTAGCACATGCTTCTTCTTATCAGTTTACATGATGTCAATGTGTCAGAATATTTGGACATTTCATCACGATATGGTTGCATTTAAATATGCGGGATTAGTTTATAAAATAACACCATGTATGTTCTTCAGCACACTTCATTATTATTATGTGTATGTTTGAGGTACTGAATGTGTTCTAAGTCTGTATCTTCCTTCTGGATAAATAAAGCCGTATCTAATATTATTAAAGCACATGGTAAGCAACAGCTGGTTACATGACGTAAGCACAGCTGTTAGCAAGTTAGCAAACAACTAACAACACAAACAACACCGGCTTTAACAAAGCTAACCGTTTATAAGATTAGCAGCACTTATATCAGCATTATATATTTAATTATAACGAGTTTTCATGATACCGGGGCCATGAGAAGTGTGACATGTTAAGTCTTAAACACTTTATAAAGTTTAACAAAAGAACAACAACATGTTCGGACAGTTAGCATTAGCAGCTAAACTGCGTTAGCATCTCAGCTAAACTTCAGAAGTGTAAACTAAGTACTGTACTTAAGTACAATTTTGAGGTACTTATACTTTACTTGAGTATTACCATGTTATGCTACTGTGTACTTCTACTCCACTACAGTTCAGAGGTAAATTGTGTACTTCTACTCCACTACATGTATCTAATACCTTTAGTTACTTCTCAGATGTGGATGAATGATGTGAAATATAACCAAGTGTTGAATCAGACTTTAGTTCCACCTGGAGTAAATCCACCAGCTACCCTGCAGTATACAAAGACATTCAAACTAGCTGCACCTTTACCAGCTTTGAGAACACTTTCATGATCAATCATTATAAAACATATCATATCTATTATTCTGAAATGGACCAATCTGCACAATGACTACTTTTACTGTCTCTACTTTCACTTGAGGAACATTTTGAATGCAGGACTTTTAATGTAACAGAGTATTCATACACTCTGGTACTTCTACTTTTACTCAAGTACATGATTTAAGTACTTCTCCCACCTCTGGTAAACTTCATTAGCATCAGAAGCTAAACTCCATTAGCATCAGAAACTAAACCTCATTAGCATATTAACTGAGTTAGCTCATATCTTCCAGAAACTACTTACCCGAGTGTCGGGGTTCTCCGGATGAACTGAAGTACTACTTGTGTACTTGTATCAGAGTTGTGGACATCAGATAAGAGCGGTAAAGTGAGAATAAAAGGCCGTAAAAGCAGTTAAATGTTCCCCTGAAGTGATCTGGCTGCAGCTGGTTCTTCGGTTCTTCTGATCTGACGGGAACGTCTGTTTTGATCCTGGAGAGGCACGTCGTTATGCCACGTCATCACGTAAAGCAACGTTTGTCGTTAAACACGCCCACTTCTGCGTTAACGTAGCTTTGCGTAATTACGTCATGGATTAGAACGTAAACATTGAGGTGATATTCTGGATTTTAAAAAAAATGTGTACAGTTAATTTCATTTTTAGGGACATTCCATATTCATTCAAGCATATACATTTTATTTCAATATTTGTTTCTAAAGTAAAATAAATGAATGAAATGCAAAACATAGTAATAATAATAATTAAAAAGTGTTTAATAGTCCAGAGCCCTATAATATAATTATAGCTATACGGCTCTGGTCCTACTATAGCGTTTTAATTCTTGGTAAAATGTTCCCAATTGCCGAAGTGGGCGTGGTTTACTCACACCGTCATGCTACGTCATCACGTAAAGCAGCGTGGTCCCATCAGTTAAGGAGCAGAGCTGCTGCGAGGCGCTCAGAAATAGACAGAGGGGAAAACCCGAGGACTGTTTTACATAGGTTTATTTATAGGTTTTAATGGATGCAGAATCCTGCCAGGGCAATTCAAATACTCTCTTAATGTTCCCTTAATGTTCCCTGGACTCACACAGCAATATAATAATAATCAACCAGAGGAAATGGGCTTTACAATGAGGGAGAATGGCTGAGAATGAACATAAATACAGGATCTCAAAGTCATAGAAAATTAAAAAACAAGTTGGAAAGTATTTCCTACAAAATAAAATAATTTTAGATAAAATAATAATAATGCATGTTTACTTTAAATTGAATTAAATGTATTAATTTGTTTATTAAAAATAAAAGAATGACAGAAATATGAACTACTCTACAGTGTTGGGTTGTTAGACATAGAGGGTACATGTAGCTGCAAATAGATCACACTTTAAAACCTTTATTAAGCTTATTTTCAACAATTCCTGAAGACATGCACCAGACTTATTGTGATAATACATCAGACTTGTACACGCGATTGTATTTTTATATGTTTTTGTGTTTGAGAGAACGAATAAGTAATATTTTTACAATATGTTGTCAATCATCGTGCAAAAAGTCAGAAAATGTCTCGTAGATATGTTCCCAGTTTTTTTTTTATCACATTAAGGTGAATATCTTAAATCTAAACATCTTACCATGAATTTTAAGGAACTTTTTCAATATTTCCTGAGATTTTATGAACCATTAATGAATGATAATGAATATTTGATGTGTATTTGTAGCCGTGGTGGATTTCTGTCCTCAGGAGGCGACCTCAGAGAGGGTGTGGATGTTGGACAGGTAGCCCCCCCCCCTCAGGAGGTGACCTCAGAGAGGGTGTGGATGTTGGACAGGTAGCCCCCCCCCCCCCTCAGGAAGGCGACCTCAGAGAGGGTGTGGATGTTGGACAGGTAGCCCCCCCCCCCCCCAGGAGGCGATCTCAGAGAGGGTGTGGATGTTGGACAGGTAACCCCCCCCCCCCTCAGGAGGCAACCTCAGAGAGGGTGTGGATGTTGGACAGGGTGAGTTGAGCCTCTCTGATTGGATAGAAGCTTCTGGAGCGGAGCCACAGGCGTCCGAAGAGCCCGGAGACCAGCAGGAGGACCAGAACCAGCAGACTCCCCAGAACCAGGGTCCCCACAGCAGGGAGCCCCCCACCTGCAGGAGAAACTCACCTCAGTACACACACAGGTACTTTATACTGACGTCAGTACACACTGCAGGTACTTTATACTGCTCTAGAGTACACACTGCAGGTACTTTATACTGCACTAGAGTACACACTACAGGTACGTTATACTGCACTAGAGTACACACTGCAGGTACTTTATACTGCACTAGAGTACACACTGCAGGTACTTTATACTGCACTAGAGTACACACTACAGGTACTTTATACTGCACTAGAGTACACACTACAGGTACTTTATACTGCACTAGAGTACACACTACAGGTACTTTATACTGCACTAGAGTACACACTACAGGTACTTCATACTGCACTAGAGTACACACTACAGGTACTTTATACTGCACTAGAGTACACACTACAGGTACTTTATACTGCACTAGAGTACACACTGCAGGTACTTTATACTGCACTAGAGTACACACTACAGGTACTTTATACTGCACTAGAGTACACACTGCAGGTACTTTATACTGCACTAGAGTACACACTGCAGGTACTTTATACTGCACTAGAGTACACACTACAGGTACTTTATACTGCACTAGAGTACACACTGCAGGTACTTTATACTGCACTTGAGTACACACTGCAGGTACTTTATACTGCACTAGAGTACACACTACAGGTACTTTATACTGCACTAGAGTACACACTGCAGGTACTTTATACTGCACTAGAGTACACACTACAGGTACTTTATACTGCACTAGAGTACACACTACAGGTACTTTATACTGCACTAGAGTACACACTACAGGTACTTTATACTGCACTAGAGTACACACTACAGGTACTTTATACTGCACTAGAGTACACACTGCAGGTACTTTGTACTGCACTAGAGTACACACTACAGGTACTTTATACTGCACTAGAGTACACACTGCAGGTACTTTATACTGCACTAGAGTACACACTACAGGTACTTCATACTGCACTAGAGTACACACTACAGGTACTTTATACTACACTAGAGTACACACTACAGGTACTTTATACTGCTCTAGAGTACACACACAGGTACTTTATACTGCACTAGAGTACACACTACAGAGGGACATACTGCTCTAGAGTACACACTACAGGTACTTTATACTGCACTAGAGTACACACTACAGGTACTTCATACTGCACTAGAGTACACACTACAGGTACTTTATACTACACTAGAGTACACACTACAGGTACTTTATACTGCTACACACTACAGGTACTTTATACTGCACTAGAGTACACACTACAGGTACTTTATACTGCACTAGAGTACACACTACAGGTACTTTATACTGCACTAGAGTACACACTGCAGAGGGACATACTGCACTAGAGTACACACTACAGGTACTTTATACTGCTCTAGAGTACACACTACAGGTACTTTATACTGCACTAGAGTACACACTACAGGTACTTTATACTGCACTAGAGTACACACTACAGGTACTTTATACTGCACTAGAGTACACACTACAGAGGGACATACTGCAGATTTAAAGACTCATTCATATAAACCACACGTACTCAGATCAGGCGTCCCAGCGTCCTGTAGGAGGCGTCTGATTGGTCCGTAAGACACGGTGTGAGACAGAGGAACGTCTCTCCGAGTCCGGATCAGTTCTTCCTCACCGACCGAGGAACAGTTCTGGGTTTCAGAGGAAACAGGAAGTAACACGTCTGGATGTAAACAACAACAAATCAGTCAACAACACGTTCAGGAGAACATGTTTAATAAGAGAACCCCTCAAGAGCATATTCAAACACAACTACAGGAAAGAACAGAAACAACATGGAGATCTCTTTGTGTGTGATTATCCCTCACGGTTAAAGAAAGGAAGACAACGTGAATAAATACAAAAACCTGTTCAATAAAAACTAATAAAGATGAAAGACCAATCAAAAGGTTGTCTCTGATCAAACTAAATAAAAACTAAAATATTAAAACCTTTAAAAAAAAGAAAGAGAAAACAATTACTATTAAAAAAATAATAATAATAGTAAAAGATAAATAATGAAGATTTAAAGACTCAAGCTATAAAATAAATGAAGATTAAAAGACTATTTAAAATGGGGTGGGGGGGGGGGAGGGGGTTTCATGGTGATATCTTAAATATGTCCCCCTGCAGTGCCCCCCCCCCCCCCCCTGTATGGTCAGAGGGTCTATTTTAAGGTAAAGCTCCTCTTAAAGCGTGTCTGAACCGGCCCCTCACTCAGAGGTATGTCGGGTGGTTTTGGGGGGGTCTCTCTCTCCGGCTGGCACTAAAGCAAAACCTATAGAATAAATAAAACAAAACTAATAATAAAAAACTAAATCAGAGTGATGTTGGGGGTTTTATTTGGGGTGTTTTTGGGGTTGTTTTTGGGAGTGTTTGGGGGTGTTTTTGGAGAGTGTTTTTGGAGGCTGTTTTTGGGGGGTGTTTTGGGGGTGTTTGGGGGTGTTTTTGGGGTTGTTTGGGGTGTTTTTGGGGGGTGCTTTGGGGGGGTGTTTGGGGTGTTTTGGGGGGTGTTTGGGGGTGTTTGGGGGTGTTTTTGGGGTTGTTTGGGGTGTTTTTGGGGGGTGCTTTGGGGGGGTGTTTGGGGTGTTTTGGGGGGTGTTTGGGGTTGTTTGGGGTGTTTTTGGGGGGGTGCTTTGGGGGGGTGTTTGGGGCTGTTTTTGGGGTTGTTTGGGGGTTTTTTGGAGAGTGTTTTTGGAGGGTGTTTGGGGGTGTTTTGGGGGGTGTTTTTGGAGAGTGTCTTTGGAGGGTGTTTGGGGGTGTTTTGGGGTGTTTTTTGGAGAGTGTTTTTGGAGAGTGTTTTTGGAGGGTTTTTTTAGGGGTGGTTTTTTGGGGTGTTTTTTGGAGGTTTTTTTTAGGGGTGGTTTTTTGGGGTGTTTGGAGGTGTTTATTTGGGGTGTTTTTGGAGGGTTGTTTGGGGGTGTTTTTGGGGTTGTTTGGGGTGTTTTTGGGGGGTGCTTTGGGGGGGTGTTTGGGGTGTTTTGGGGGGTGTTTGGAGGAATGTATTTGGGGGTGTTTTGGAGGGTGTTTTGGGGGTTGTTCGGGGGTGCTTTTGGGGTTGTTTGGGGGTGATTTTGGGGGTTGTTTTGGGGGGCTGCTTGGGGGTGTTTTTGTTTTTTTTGGGGTGTTTTGGGTTTTATTAGGGGGAGGTTTTGGAGGGTGTTTGGGGGTATTTTTGGGAGTGTTTGAGGGTGTTTAGGGGTGTATTTGGGGGGTGTTTGGAGGGGTGTTTAGGGGTGTATTTGGGGATGTTTTTGGGGGGTCTCTCACCGGCTGGCACTGCCCTGAGCTGAGGCTGCAGATCTGGACGTTGCAGTGCAGAAATACGTTGGTATACGAACTGCCAACGAACTTAAACATCTGGAGCCTGAACGCAGCGTCGGGCCCCTCCCCGTTCCTCAGGACGCTCAGAGTCTGAACGCTGGAGAGTACCGGGCAACTGAGGAAGGGGAGAATGGAGAATAAAAGATATTAAAAATAAGAGGCAAGAATACATTTTAATCCTGTGGTGAATGAAAAAACTAGGTGAAGAAATGCTCTTTAAAAATCCTGCATTTACAGATTCAATGAGATAGAAATCTAATAAATGTGCATTAAAATGTATTTTAATTATAAATTAATATTGTTCAGAAATTATTTAGGATGGATTTTGTGCAAATAAAAAATTTCCCAAGAAAATACAGATTTATTGCATCTTATTGCTGTAGCTGGTGGAGATAATTTGAACTATTTTACACTTCTGGATGGTTTAATTTATAATAATGTATCATATTTGACCAACAGGTAATACATGCAGAGTAACTATAGCAGTCTGATTATTGTAATGCAGTACAAATAACAAAAATGTAATGAAATATTCAATTAAAGTACAAATTCCTCCCTATTTGACCAAAGGACTTCAGTAAATCTGCTGTGTAATAATACTGCAGATGTTCAGGGATCCTGCTGGGTGTCAGGCATAGGCATGAGTGAGCAGGGACGTGCACAGCTGTTTGTGTGCACACGTGCGCTCTCAGACAGGAGTCACATGACGCGTCTGAGAAACAGAGTCTGCTTTCGCATTTCAACACGCCGTGGAAACAATACACTGATCTGAGACCATTAATAAACGCCTTTAATCCAGATTGATTAATCCTGCGTCTTTATTAATCCAGGTTCTTTATTCTTACTTCTTTATTACTGGTTCTTTATTCTTCTTAAATGTCCATTGTTACCTGTCTCTGATGAAGGTGTACTGGATGTTAGAGTAGGGGTCACTGGAGGGGGTCGCCCAGCATCTCTCCATACGCAGCATCAGGTGAGCAGGGATCTGACACACACACACACACACACACACACACACACACACACACACACACACACACACACACACAGTGAGTAAACAGCAGTGTGTGGGTGTTGGGTTTCGTCACAACATGTTGCTTAAGGTGGTGTAACAACCGGCTCTCACACACACACACACACACACACACACACACACACACACACACACACACACACACACACACACACACACACACACACACACACACACACACACACACACACACACACACACACACACACACACACACACACACACACACACACACAATAATCCCTGATCATCATATTTAACCCACAATATACACTATGTTTTTATTGAAGTTATTTGAATCAAGACACAAAGTATTAAATGTGCATATTTTTTTCAAATTAAATAATTGCTTCGTTGTTCCATAAGCTACACACCTGCTTAAAAATAAAAAGTTATCTACCATTAAAAAAATGCAGTTATTTAATATTTTAATGCCATAAAGAATAAATAAGTTAGTGACGATAAATAAAAACTGTTTACGGTTATTTTACTTTTTAGAATGTGATTTACCAGAAGAAATATATATTTGAACAGGGGTGAACCATTACAAGTAGGTATGATTCAGACGAATCCAAAATGTGATTTATTCGTATTCTGGAAGTTAAAGAAGGAGTTTCACCATGAACACTTTGACGAAGACGTGGTCCTCCAGCCTGAGGGAGGGCACGGTCGTCCAGCGGTCCTCGAACGCCTCGTCTTTGAACAGAAGCATCGAGACGGAGAAGTTCCCGTCCTCCGTGTTCAGAGTGATGGTCCTGTGACATAAAGGGAAACAAATTCATATTTCATCATAACAACAGGTCGTCAGGGTCATTCAAGCAATTATCGGTCATTTTGTGTTTTCATGTAACGATTTTTAATTGTTTGTGCTTTTTTTTGTCGTTTTTTTTTATTTTCAATCTTTCATTTAGCTAATTCTGTACAATAAGTGGTTATTTTTAAATGTTTGTGTAGTTTTTTTTAGGTTGTTTTGTGTAGTTTTTTTTATTGTTTGTGTTTCTTTTATCATTTTCTTTTCATTTTTAATCTTCTATTTAGCACATTTTGTACAATTAGTGGACATTTTGTAATGTTTGGCCTTTTTCAGATTTTGTAGTCATTTTATTCAATTATTTGTAATTTTGTGGGGGTTTTTTGGGTAATTTTTGTAGGTAATTATTAGTTGTTCTGTTTCATTTCTGGCACATTATAAGCCTTGTTTTATTTATTTTTGTTAATAAAATATTGTACAATAAGTTGTCATTTAGTTTTTTTAGTGATTGTATTTAATTATTTGTAATTGTGCGTGTTTTCTTTGGGTTGTTTGTGTAATTCTTTATACATTTCCTCTTTTTCTTTGTATTGATTGTTTTTCTTTAAGGTAATTGTAGGTAATTATTGGTTGTTGCCGTTTCATTTTTGGCCCCCTCCACCACCAGGCCCTCTCCACCACCAGGCCCTCTCCACCACCAGGCCCCCTCCACCACCAGGCCCTATCCACCACCAGGCCCTCTCCACCACCAGGCCTCCTCCACCACCAGGCCCTCTCCACCACCAGGCCCTCTCCACCACCAGGCCCTCTCCACCACCAGGCCCTCTCCACCACCAGGCCCTCTCCACAACCAGGCCCTCTCCACCACCAGGCCCTCTCCACCACCAGGCCCTCTCCAGGCCCTCTCCACCACCAGGCCCTCTCCAGGCCCTCTCCACCACCAGGCCTTGTTTTATTTATTTCTGTTAAAGTTGTATCTTGTTATATTTTACTAACTATTCATATTTAATAGTTAAACAAAATTGTTGTAATTTTTTGTCGTTTTTGGTTCATTTTCTATCTTTAATTTAGCTAATTTAGTTTTTGTAGTCATATTTTTTAATTATTTTGTTTCTTTTGGGTTGTTTTGTGGAATGTTTGACTTAATTGCACCTTTTTTTGAATTGATTGTTTTTGATTTTTTTGGCATTTTTAAGCCTTGTTTTATAAATGTCTGTTAAAAAAACAACAAAATAAAATTTTAACTATTCACATTAAATATCCCCCCCCAGGTGAGCCCTACCTGAGGTGCACGTGCACCCCGTGGCCCCCCCCCGGCTGCTGCACCAGGTACCGGACGGGGTATCTGCAGCTGAAGGTGATGTTAACGTAGTTCCTGGTGATCACCTGAGACTCGTTGTTATGGATCGAGTTCGTGAACATGATGTGGGACTGGTCCGACACCTGAGGGGAAACACAGGTGTTACAGCAATCAGCACATTTAAAACGGACTTACAGAGCTTTCACATAATAACTGAGAGGACTCATTCACACAGAGAATGCAATGAACTGTGTTACAGTCAGACCACACACACACACACACACACACACACACACACACACACACACACACACACACACACACACACACACACACACACACACACACACACACACACACACACACACACACACACACACACACACACACACACACACACACACACACACACACACACACACACACACAAATTGTGTAATTTTCACCAAATGCTGTCTTTTTTTTGTTTTGATTGTTTTTCATTTAGGTCATTTGATTATCGGTTGTCCGGTTACATTTTTGTCACTTTTAGGCCTTGCTTTATTTATTTTTGTTAATAAAAAAACAAGATAAACCTCTAACTATTCTAATTGAATAGTTAGCGGTTTTTTTGTAATTTTTGTTCATTTTTCTGCAGGAACAAGGGGATTTTTCCTCCGCAGAACATTGACATGCACCACAGAATATGGAGACACTTTAACAAGTGGTCCCACTCTGCATTAAATGATGACGTGTTGGCGCCCTCTAGTGGTGGAGAACAACAACATTAAAACATATATCTTTTAAGGTGAAAATCGATATTATTTTGATTATTTACAAAAAATATATATTGAAATGAATTCCCTATAAACAAATAAAACAAGAGAACGATTTGCTGATTCTGAATAAAAAACATAATATGTTTTTGATAATTTACCACAAAACAAAAACATAAAACAGGATAAAGATATCACAGATAAAAACCAATAAGAGTGTTTCATATCAGCGGCGTTTCACCCTGTCGTCGTGAACAGGAGGCGGGATTAACAGGGCGATTTACTGCCTTCCCATTGGAAGAATAATCATCCCTACTCAATCAATCAACAACTTTATTAATCCTGCAAGGGGCAATTGGTTATGAGCAGCAGCTTATGTCATGAACACAGGCAGGAACATACAGGAAGAAAACACACAGATCCACCCGGGAGCACAGATGTGGATCATTCCAATTTACACTATAAATAGTTCATAGCATCACAATAATAAATAAATAATCAAGTTAAAAGCCTTTCAAGAATTTAAAAGTTTGAGTGCAGAAGGGATGAATGAAGTGTCTATCAAACTGTAATGATTGTAATGATTGTATTACTTCATGCATTTTACTTAACAGACAATACGTGGTTTGTTCTTGTTTGTCAAGCTTTGATTTCTGTGATTTTGTTCATGTTATTTTAGACTTTAATAGCATTTAATATATTGAGGTAAATATTAGAATAGAATAGAATTGGGAGGGATTCAACCCGCTTTAATGGTCACACATGCAGAGCACACAGCACACAGAGTGACATATGTTATTTGCTTTTAAGCCATCCTAGTGCTGGGAGTCTAGCACCAGGAGTCTAGCACCAGGAGTCTAGAACCAGGAGTCTAGTACCAGGAGTCTAGTACCAGGAGTCTAGCACCAGGAGTCTAGCACCAGGAGTCTACAGGAGTCTAGTACCAGGAGTCTAGAACCAGGAGTCTAATATCAGGAGTCTAGTACCAGGAGTCTAGAACCAGGAGTCTAGTACCAGGAGTCTAGTACCAGGAGTCTAGAACCAGGAGTCTAGAACCAGGAGTCTAGTACCAGGAGTCTAGAACCAGGAGTCTAATATCAGGAGTCTAGTACCAGGAGTCTAGTACCAGGAGTCTAGAACCAGGAGTCTAGAACCAGGAGTCTAATATCAGGAGTCTAGAACCAGGAGTCTAGAACCAGGAGTCTAGTACCAGGAGTCTAGTACCAGGAGTCTAGTACCAGGAGTCTAGAACCAGGAGTCTAGTACCAGGAGTCTAGAACCAGGAGTCTAATATCAGGAGTCTAGTACCAGGAGTCTAGTACCAGGAGTCTAGTACCAGGAGTCTAGAACCAGGAGTCTAGGACCAGGAGTCTAGAACCAGGAGTCTAATATCAGGAGTCTAGTACCAGGAGTCTAGCACCAGGAGTCTAGTACCAGGAGTCTAGGACCAGGAGTCTAGAACCAGGAGTCTAGTACCAGGAGTCTAGTACCAGGAGTCTAGAACCAGGAGTCTAGAACCAGGAGTCTAGTACCAGGAGTCTAGAACCAGGAGTCTAGAACCAGGAGTGTAATACCAGGAGTCTAGAACAAGGAGTTTAGTACTAGGAGCAGTGGGCAGCTATTGCACAGCACCCGGGGAGCAATGGGAGTAGGGGGGAAGGGGGGTGTCCCGTGCCTTGCTAAAGGGCACCATGGCAGGGCAGGAGGTGAACTGGGACCTCTCCAAGTAGAAGTCCACACTCCATATTTAGGCCTGGTCGGGGACTAGAACCGGCGACCCTACGGCTCACAGCCCCTACTGACTGATTACAGCAGGAGACATTGATTTAGAATAAACAGTAAAAGGAGAAAACACACTTTTTATTTCCACAACGTGTCTTCTCCACATTCAGGAGTATATATATCAATATATTTGTATTTGATTTAATATTATCTTTATAATGCTCTCATTATAACGTCTTTGTAAGACGTTGCTTTGGTCGGGACCCCCTTGAAAACCAGACGGTGCATCTCAAGGGGTTTATCCTAATAAATACACGTCTGTATATATCTCCATGTAAACCCTGATCATCTGGATCTGAGGGGCCCCTCAGGGTCTTTCAGAGGGTCTTTAGGAACAACGCAGGCCTTATTTCCTCAGTCCCTACCCCCCTCTTTGTCCTTTCCTTTATCACGTGCTATTAGCTGCCTGTTGTCCTACAGAGCCCCCAGTGTACGTCTGAGAGGAACCCCCTCCTCTCTAAAGGGGATAAATCCTGCAGAGTGGGTCTGCTCCCTCAGAGACCGAAGACCTCGTTAAGATGAATTTATGAAGATGAGGAGCCGCTGTGTGAATAGCGGTTTGTTAAAGTCCTTCCAAACGTCCGGACCACGAGCTCATCTGGATTCATTCAAGCTTTAAAGGATCCTTAGAGGTTAAGACACCTTCAAAGGTCCCATAGGATAGATTCACATTGTTCAATGTTCCAAACTCACATTGGTTTCTCATCCAGCATCTCTGTATAGTGTGTGTATTCACTCTCTGTCCTACACGGCTTGTTGGAGCTCCTGCCCCCCCCCCCCCCCCCTCCCTGTGAGCCCAGTGGCCGTCTGCGAGACACAGCAAAGCCTAGCCTTGAAAAACACACACAAACACACACCCACCTCCCCCCCCTCCCCCACGCACACACACACACACCCGCAGCCTGGCTGGGAGTTTGTGTGTCTGCCCGGCTGAGCTCCGTGGTGTCTCGCTGTCTCGCAGACCCCACACCAGTGAGCCAGCTCACCGTGTCCCGCTCCTCGCAGCAGCGAGCCTCGCAACGTCCCGCCGAGTGTGTGTGTGTGAGGAAGTCCACGGATTGGTCCAAACGTAACGGCTAGGCAGACGTAACTTAAGGTCCATTTGGACCAATCTGCGGAGCCGTTACGTCACTATACCCGAGAAGTAAACAATGGAGAAAGATAAATGTCCAACGAGGCGTTCTGGGGCAGACAGGTCTTCTCTGTTAGAGTGTTACTCCCTAGAGGGTGCACTCTGAGGGTTTGAGACTCTGCAGAGCGTTCACATGCAGAAGCTACAGAACACAAGGGGACGGGTCAGAACCAGAGAAGCATGACGTGGGACCTTTAATTGATTTTGTGCTTTTAGGTAATTATCCGTTGTTCTGTCTCATTTCTGGCAATTTTATGCCTTGTTTGATTTATTTTTGTTATTGAAATAAAACAATATAAGAACAAAAAATGACAAAATACTCTATGAATATTTCATAGTTAGAGCATTTTGTCACAAGTGGTCAGCGTCAGAGAGGAACCCCCTCCTCTCTAAAGGGGACACATCCTGTCCTGCAGAGTGGCTCTGCTCCCTCAGAGACCGAAGACCTCATTAAGATGAATGAAGATGAGGAGCCGCTGTGCGAAGAGCGGTTTGTTAAAGTTCTTCTAAACGTCTGGACCACGAGCTCATCTGATTCAGGGTCACTCAACGAGACGCAGGAGCCTCTTCACCAGAGCATTCATTTACAATAAGCCTTTAAACATGCTTTCATTTTCAGAGGTTTATATTAATGTTGCTATAGTGCTCTTACTATAATGTATTTTTATTTATACACATATTTTAATTATATGTATTTAGTTTGATCTTTATTGCATTTTCCCTTCATTTTATTTAACTTTTTATGTTTGCATTCATATTTTAAATGGTATTTATTTTGCCTTTATTGGAAATGTTACTTTAACCTTTGTGTACGTAAATATTTTATTTAATTTTCGATGTTCTATCTTTGTATTTATTTCAATCTTAAAAGGAGCAATCGTCACATAAGCCAATTATGAAAAAGCTCATTGTATTTGGATGTCCAATGAAATGCAATTTGCTTGTGTTATTGATTTCATATGAAGTCGTAGTTTGGCAGATCCCGCAGACATGGCCTCATGTAGGAAGCAGTATAAGACTTGAATGCACTTTAGTGATCTATATCAGGGAAGGGATTGAAGGAGGTACCATCATCGTCCCGCAGTCGGACAGATTGGTCTTGATGCTGAAAACATAATCCTCTCCGACCTCAACGCCTCGGCACTCTGGATCGTTCAGATGCAAATCCCCAACCTACACACAGGAAAAAGCTATTATTGAGCAAAAGAGAAGATGCTGTTGAGGAGAATACTTCAGAGATACTTCAGAGATACTTTAGAGTTTACGAGGGTCTCTCTTACGAAAACGGGCGGGTCTTTTCTGAGGAAGAAGATGCTGGGAATCACCACCTTCATCTGGTCGTTGGAGCAGAGCACCGTCTCATTCAGATCTGATCAGACGGGAGGAATACGGATCAATCATACAGATATACGTTATTATATTCACTCTGTGTAAAATATCAGGACTCTCCGCAGAGAGGGCAAAAGTACACACATCCTTTACTCAGGTAGAAGTACAGATACTGGTGTTTAAAAATACTCTGGTGAAAGTAGAAGTACTGACTAAACTTCTTTCCTCAAGTCAAAGTAAAGAGGCTTTGAAATGTACTTCAGTAAAAAGTACCCATAACTAGCAGCTGTTTTAAAGAGTACCTGACCTCCCTTTATATTAATAGAACAATAATGTCATTGTTAGCTAATGAATGTTTCCATGGTGACCAACGGCAACATGACAACGTTTCCATTGGTCCCTCTTCTTTAGAGAAGACCAGGAAATGATGGATACACGGATCGTGTTCAAATCAATAGGCACGCAATGACTCTGAATAATAATGATCACGCCACCAAACACACATTCAGACTAAAGGAACCAGCCTGTTTGGAAAATGAGAGAAGTAGAAAGTACAGGTATTTGAGTTCAACATGTAAGAAGTAGAAAGTACAGGTATTTGAGTTCAACATGTAAGAAGTAGAAAGTACAGGTATTTGAGTTCAACATGTAAGAAGTAGAAAGTACAGGTATTTGGGTTCAACATGTAAGAAGTAGAAAGTTCAGGTATTTGAGTTCAACATGTAAGAAGTAGAAAGTTCAGGTATTTGTGTTCAACATGTAAGAAGTAGAAAGTACAGGTATTTGAGTTCAACATGTAAGAAGTAGAAAGTACAGGTATTTGAGTTCAACATGTAAGAAGTAGAAAGTACAGGTATTTGAGTTCAACATGTAAGAAGTAGAAAGTTCAGGTATTTGTGTTCAACATGTAAGAAGTAGAAAGTACAGGTATTTGTGTTCAACATGTAAGAAGTAGAAAGCTCAGGTATTTGGGTTCAACATGTTAGAAGTAGAAAGCTCAGGTATTTGGGTTCAACATGTTAGAAGTAGAAAGTACAGGTATTTGTGTTCAACATGTAAGAAGTAGAAAGTACAGGTATTTGAGTTCAACATGTAAGAAGTAGAAAGTACAGGTATTTGAGTTCAACATGTCAGAAGTAGAAAGTACAGGTATTTGTGTTCAAAATGTAAGAAGTAGAAAGTACAGGTATTTGAGTTCAACATGTAAGAAGTAGAAAGTACAGGTATTTGAGTTCAACATGTAAGAAGTAGAAAGTACAGGTATTTGAGTTCAAAATGTAAGAAGTAGAAAGTACAGGTATTTGAGTTCAACATGTAAGAAGTAGAAAGTACAGGTATTTGAGTTCAACATGTAAGAAGTAGAAAGTACAGGTATTTTTGTTCAACATGTAAGAAGTAGAAAGTACAGGTATTTGAGTTCAACATGTAAGAAGTAGAAAGTACAGGTATTTGAGTTCAACATGAGAGAAGTAGAAAGTACAGGTATTTGAGTTCAACATGTAAGAAGTAGAAAGTACAGGTATTTGAGTTCAACATGTAAGAAGTAGAAAGTACAGGTATTTGAGTTCAACATGTAAGAAGTAGAAAGTACAGGTATTTGAGTTCAACATGTAAGAAGTAGAAAGTACAGGTATTTGAGTTCAACATGTAAGAAGTAGAAAGTACAGGTATTTGAGTTCAACATGTAAGAAGTAGAAAGTACAGGTATTTGTGTTCAACATGTGAGAAGTAGAAAGTACAGGTATTTGGGTTCAACATGTAAGAAGTAGAAAGTACAGGTATTTGTGTTCAACATGTAAGAAGTAGAAAGTACAGGTATTTGTGTTCAACATGTCAGAAGTAGAAAGTACAGGTATTTGAGTTCAACATGTAAGAAGTAGAAAGTACAGGTATTTGAGTTCAACATGTAAGAAGTAGAAAGTACAGGTATTTGAGTTCAACATGAGAGAAGTAGAAAGTACAGGTATTTGTATTCAAAATTGAGGTAAGTGAGGTTCTTACCCTCATTACCTCTGCCCGTCCTACCACCTGTCCTCTGGACCCTAACCCTATGAGGTGCCCAGTACTTCGACCGCGGGGGCAATGCTGGTAGATCGCGAGTCATTCATAAAAAAAAAAATCCAGCTCCGTTAAAATAAACATGATCCCTCCTCCCTTGGCCTCCCTGCCACTTAATTCAGGAGTTAATAACACGATAAACACGAAAAATCCAGACGAGATCTCTCTCTCGGTCGGTGTGCGAGGGGGCGGGGCAGTTTACACACACGCAGCTGCTACATGCAGCAACACACTGCGGGGATAGCGGAGAGAAGCGCTCCACGGTGTGGTTACATGTTACCCGTCTTGAGGTGGACAATGCTCGTTGCCAATAGTGTTTATCATGTGAGGGCGGTAACACGAGCAGTTTGTCTAAACATTTATCAAAGAGCTCCACATTCAGACGGAGGAATGCACCGGGTTCCACTGTCTTTCTAGAAGCTCTATAGCCCCGTCCACGAGTAACGCTTCCACGTCAGGTGTTATGTATGCTAGCAGCAACACACGGAGTTAACTACATTATACAAACATGGGTTAATGATTAGAGGTTACAGAGTTATTTATTTAGTTAAAGTTTCAGCTATTCTGTTTACAGTTCTGTCATCACATTATTTAATACGATTTGTTAAAACGTTGTTTCTTTTTATGTGAAATATTATGTATATAATTAATAAAAAGCAATGTTAATTTTGTTCAAAATGTGTTTAGTTAATTTAATAATATTTGTATTTTTGAATCAAGTATTCATCTTTATTGTCTTCATTGTTAGTTTCCACATGCCTAAAACAACCTCAAGCTAAATCTAAAAGTTGATGGCTAAATAAGAGCGTTTGAGAAATTGTGCAAGGCGTACAGTAATAGTCCGAACAGTCCATTAAACGTTTCATTAATCGATAGATTCATCGATTATCAAATGAGTCGTTTGTTGCAGCCCTGTAGTTATCCCACGTATAAATAAAACGTGTTATTCAGCAACCCTTGCAATTCGGGATTGTATTTTTGGTTGGTAGACCTCGGTGAGCTGGTCATTTCAAAAGTAGCTCACCAGCCAAAACAGTGTTCACCCCTGCAGCCTATTTGTACTCCACTACTTCCCTGGTTGTCTTTGAGACCTGACGTACCAATAACTACATGTCAGGGATTAAAAACACGTGGGAGTACTGCAGCACTTCTACTAAAATGGACTTTACTAAATCTATCTGGTAACTACATTTACTTTTTAAAATAAGACTTCTTGTGATGCATTATAAAGACAGCTAAATCCTTAATTTAGTAGTTCTTTACTGGACTTGAAGCTAGACCAAGTATCATCTATTTGAAATACAGAGCGGCAACTTGGTTTGGTTTATAAAATATCAGGAAGTCTTGACAAAGGGTTATCTCAGGTCCAGAGATATTCACTGGAATATAAAACAAAGCAGCAGAACTCCAGATTAGAGAGGAACTTGAACTTTCAGCCAAGTCTCTAAATATTTGGAGAAATGATTTAATATTTCTTCTGTTGATCCGCTGATGTTTTGTATTCTGGCTCTTTAAGGGATTAAACCTTTTTGAATTCAATTTGTCCTTCCTCAGTCTTTTCAATAGAAATGACTGTTCGATGATCAAAGTAGATTCTGTAGATCCTCTAACGTTTCTTTCTCTGATGAAAACAGACTCTTTAAATACCTGCATCACGTTTTGCTTTTGCTCTGAGACTAAAGTCCTGACTTTTCTCCAACATGTTTTGTTGCTGATGAAAACATGACGAGTGATTCTTACCTGTTTCTGTGACCCCTGACCCCGGCTCTCCCTCCTCTTCCTCCTGCAGGAACCCAGCTGCTGTCCTCAGGACGACCAGGATCCAGAAAAACACCAAGCGGCTCGCTGCCATCTTCTCTAACTCTCTGAGAATCTCTGTGTCTCCCTGTAACTCCTCTGAGGGTCTCCAGGGTCTCCTCCTGTCAGCTGTAGATCTGTCCTCTAAAGAAGCGGACCCTCCTCTAAAACACCAGCCTGAGTGATGCTCCCCTCACAATGAGATTCCTGCGTGAACAGAGGGGAGTCCAGGAAACAAGGAGGAGCAGGCAGTAATGGATTACAAGTACTGGGATTACACCATCAGGGCACAACAACAAACTGTAGTCCCTTACAGTCTGGAGTACCCAGGTCTGGGACTTGAGTAAAAGTAGAAGTACTCAGATCTTGAGTAAAAGTAGAAGTACTCAGATCTTGTTCTTGAGTAAAAGTAGAAGTACTCAGATCTTGAGTAAAAGTAGAAGTACTCAGATCTTGTTCTTGAGTAAAAGTAAAAGTACTCAGATCTTGAGTAAAAGTAGAAGTACTCAGATCTTGTTCTTGAGTAAAAGTAAAAGTACTCAGATCTTGAGTAAAAGTAGAAGTACTCAGATCTTGTTCTTGAGTAAAAGTAGAAGTACTCAGATCTTGTTCTTGAGTAAAAGTAGAAGTACTCAGATCTTGTTCTTGAGTAAAAGTAGAAGTACTCACGTCTTGTACTTTAGTGAAAGTAGAAGTACTCAGATCTTGTACTTGAGTAAAAGTAGAAGTATTCAGATCTTGTGCTTGAGTAAAAGTAGAAGTACTCAGATCTTGTACTTGAGTAAAAGTAGAAGTACTCACGTCTTGTACTTTAGTGAAAGTAGAAGTACTCAGATCTTGTTCTTGAATAAAAGTAGAAGTACTCAGATCTTGAGTAAAAGTAGAAGTACTCAGATCTTGTAATTGAGTAAAAGTAGAAGTACTCAGATCTTGAGTAAAAGTAGAAGTACTCAGATCTTGTACTTGAGTAAAAGTAGAAGTATTCAGATCTTGTGCTTGAGTAAAAGTAGAAGTACTCAGATCTTGTACTTGAGTAAAAGTAGAAGTACTCACGTCTTGTACTTTAGTGAAAGTAGAAGTACTCAGATCTTGTTCTTGAATAAAAGTAGAAGTACTCAGATCTTGAGTAAAAGTAGAAGTACTCAGATCTTGTACTTGAGTAAAAGTAGAAGTACTCAGATCTTGAGTAAAAGTAGAAGTACTCAGATCTTGTACTTGAGTAAAAGTAGAAGTACTCAGATCTTGTTCTTGAGTAAAAGTAGAAGTACTCAGATCTTGTTCTTGAGTAAAAGTAGAAGTACTCAGATCTTGTGCTTTAGTGAAAGTAGAAGTACTCAGATCTTGTACTTGAGTAAAAGTAGAAGTATTCAGATCTTGTGCTTGAGTAAAAGTAGAAGTACTCAGATCTTGTACTTGAGTAAAAGTAGAAGTACTCACGTCTTGTACTTTAGTGAAAGTAGAAGTACTCAGATCTTGTACTTGAGTAAAAGTAGAAGTATTCAGATCTTGTGCTTGAGTAAAAGTAGAAGTACTCAGATCTTGTACTTGAGTAAAAGTAGAAGTACTCACGTCTTGTACTTGAGTGAAAGTAGAAGTACTCAGATCTTGAGTAAAAGTAGAAGTACTCAGATCTTGTTCTTGAGTAAAAGTAGAAGTACTCAGATCTTGTTCTTGAGTAAAAGTAGAAGTACTCAGATCTTGTTCTTGAGTAAAAGTAGAAGTACTCAGATCTTGTACTTGAGTAAAAGTAGAAGTACTCAGATCTTGTTCTTGAGTAAAAGTAGAAGTACTCAGATCTTGTTCTTGAGTAAAAGTAGAAGTACTCAGATCTTGTACTTGAGTAAAAGTAGAAGTACTCAGATCTGGTACTTGAGTAAAAGTAGAAGTACTCAGATCTTGTTCTTGAGTAAAAGTAGAAGTACTCAGATCTTGTTCTTGAGTAAAAGTAGAAGTACTCTGATCTTGTACTTGAGTAAAAGTAGAAGTACTCAGATCTTGTACTTGAGTAAAAGTAGAAGTACTCAGATCTTGTTCTTGAGTAAAAGTAGAAGTACTCAGATCTTGTATTTGAGTAAAAGTAGAAGTACTCAGGTCTTGTACTTGAGTAAAAGTAGAAGTACCAGAGTGTAGGAATACTCTGTTACAGTAAAAGTCCTGCATTCAAAATGTTCCTCAAGTAAAAGTAGAAAAGTATTCTCATCAAAATATAGTGAAAGACAGTAAAAAGTCATTGTGCAGATTGGTCCATTTCAGAATAATAGATATGATATGTTTTATAATGATTGATCATCAAAGTGTTCTCAAAGCTGGTAAAGGTGCAGCTAGTCTGAATGACTTTGTATACTGCAGGGTAGCTGGTGGATTTACTCCAGGTGGAACTAAAGTCTGATTTAACACTTGATTAGATTTCACATCATTCATCCACATCTGAGAAGTAACTAAAGGTATTAAATACATGGAGTGGAGGAGAAGTACACCATGTACCTCTGAACAGTAGTTGAGTAGAAGTACACAGTAGCATAACATGGTAATACTCACCAAAGTACCTCAAACTTGTCATTAAGTTCAGTACTTGAGTAAATGTACTTAGTTACTTCTCTTTAGTGATTGTAATGTCTTACATGTGTAAAGTGACCCTCTCTGCGTCTGGTAACCATGCAGAACATCAACAGCTCTCTTTGTCGTCTCCAGCCTTTGTTCTGCACACTTTAAAATCTTTACTGGAGCGGGAATCGTCCAGAGGAGAGTCATTACGAGTCAAGGGCAAAGGGCCGCGAGTGTGAGGAGCGGGGGCCGTAAAACACTTTAAACACCACCAAAAAACACACGATGTAATCCCATTCAAACACAGAGAAGGTCCCCGAACAGCCACGTGTCCAAAGCCTCCTCCAGGCACTCTGTACGTACGTGGGAATATCAATTCAAACTGTGACTTTTATACGCTGGATTTACAAGATCATTTACCGAGACGCTGGATCTGGTTTTGTCGTGTAAATCAGACGGCGTGGGCTGGATTGTGTTTGACAGGCGGGAGTAAAAAGTCGATGGCTTCCTTCCTGAAATAAAACCCAATAAAAGCACGGGACAAAAACAGCTGTCGGAACAACATCAATGTGTTTATTCCTGAATGCTCGGAGGAGATCTCAACCCTCTGTTTTCTACTTTAAATCACAGAGAGGTTAGTACACGATGGAGCTGCCACAGAAAGTCAGTTTCACAAATGTCAGAAATAGATTTCCCTCATTTTGTACCATTTTAAAGTGAATATCTTTTGGATTGTAACTAAAAAACACATGTCACAACATTACCGTGGAAAACAAGGATGGACATTTACACTCTTTTACCACATTTTAAATACCAAATCTAAAAAATTATTCATCGATATTTAAACCTACATTTAGTTTCAACCCCTGTGTATAAATCCATATATTTCATAAAAGACTGAAACAAGCAACATTCCTGTAAACAATGTAGTCTAAATGTGACCATCGAACATACAGCAGGCGCAGTAACTGATGACAACAAGTGAGAAAAGGCATTCAGACATTAAATATAATACCACGTGTTGCAGCCTGCTGTCCCTCACCTGATAACTTTGGGAATGTAAGTTTATATCAAAAAAGTTTAAATGTGCAAAATCAGAGTTTTCTATCAGCAGCACTGTTTGAAGAGTGTGTGTGTGTGTGTGTGTGTGTGTGTGTGTGTGTGTGTGTGTGTGTGTGTGTGTGTGTGTCCAGGTGTTCACATGGACTCCAGATGTTCTTCAGTAAACAGATCAGCCAGGTCGGCCACTGTCAGCACGGCGGCCTCCGAGTGCTTCATGGTGGTGGTGTGACTGGATTAAAAAGAGAGGAAGATTTGATCAGTTATTTAATTCATCTGTTCAACCCTTTAATGTCAACAAGCCTCTAAACCAATGGCTGTTGATCACTACAATTACATTCAAAATGTGTCTACAAAGTCCTCAAAAACCGATGCTTCTTAAAACTTATTTTAAGTTTAAAAAGCTGTTGTGAGGAGAGGCTAGTCAGCTGTTAGCTAGTCTGTTTTTTAGCTAGTCTGTTTTTTAGCTAGTCTGTTGTTAGCTAGTCTGTTGTTAGCTAGTCTGTTGTTAGCGTTTGCTAGTCTGTTGTTAGTATTAGCTAGTCTGTTGTTAGCTAGTCTGTTATTACCTACAGTAAAGATAAGCTAGTCTGTTTTTACTATCGTTAGTAGAGGCTAGTCTATTGTTAGATAGTCTGTTATTAGTAGAGGCTAGTCTGTTGTTAGCTAGTCTGTTATTACCTACAGTAAAGATAAGCTAGTCTGTTTTTACTATCGTTAGTAGAGGCTAGTCTATTGTTAGCTAGTCTGTTATTAGTAGAGGCTAGTCTGTTGTTAGCTAGTCTGTTATTACCTACAGTAAAGATAAGCTAGTCTGTTTTTACTATCGTTAGTAGAGGCTAGTCTATTGTTAGATAGTCTGTTATTAGTAGAAGCTAGTCTGTTGTTAGCTAGTCTATTGTTAGCTAGTCTATTGTTAGCTAGTCTGTTGTTAGCTAGTCTATTGTTAGATAGTCTGTTATTAGTAGAGGCTAGTCTGTTGTTAGCTAGTCTGTTATTAGTAGAGGCTAGTCTGTTGTTAGATAGTCTGTTATTAGTAGAGGCTAGTCTGTTGTTAGCTAGTCTGTTGTTAGCTAGTCTGTTGTTAGCTAGTCTGTTGTTAGCTAGTCTATTGTTAGATAGTCTGTTATTAGTAGAGGCTAGTCTGTTGTTAGCTAGTCTGTTGTTAGCTAGTCTGTTGTTAGCTAGTCTGTTGTTAGCTAGTCTGTTATTAGTAGAGGCTAGTCTGTTGTTAGCTAGTCTGTTGTTAGCTAGTCTGTTGTTAGCTAGTCTGTTGTTAGCTAGTCTGTTGTTAGCTAGTCTATTGTTAGCTAGTCTGTTATTAGCTAGTCTGTTGTTAGCTAGTCTGTTGTTAGCTAGTCTGTTGTTAGCTAGTCTGTTGTTAGCTAGTCTATTGTTAGATAGTCTGTTATTAGTAGAGGCTAGTCTGTTGTTAGCTAGTCTGTTGTTAGCTAGTCTGTTGTTAGCTAGTCTGTTGTTAGCTAGTCTATTGTTAGATAGTCTGTTATTAGTAGAGGCTAGTCTGTTGTTAGCTAGTCTGTTGTTAGCTAGTCTATTGTTAGATAGTCTGTTATTAGTAGAGGCTAGTCTGTTGTTAGCTAGTCTGTTGTTAGCTAGTCTGTTGTTAGCTAGTCTGTTGTTAGCTAGTCTGTTGTTAGCTAGTCTATTGTTAGATAGTCTGTTATTAGTAGAGGCTAGTCTGTTGTTAGCTAGTCTGTTGTTAGCTAGTCTATTGTTAGCTAGTCTGTTGTTAGCTAGTCTGTTGTTAGCTAGTCTGTTGTTAGCTAGTCTGTTGTTAGCTAGTCTGTTATTAGTAGAGGCTAGTCTGTTGTTAGCTAGTCTGTTATTACCTACAGTAAAGATAAGCTAGTCTGTTTTTACTATCGTTAGTAGAGGCTAGTCTATTGTTAGATAGTCTGTTATTAGTAGAAGCTAGTCTGTTGTTAGCTAGTCTATTGTTAGCTAGTCTGTTGTTAGCTAGTCTATTGTTAGATAGTCTGTTATTAGTAGAAGCTAGTCTGTTATTAGTAGAGGCTAGTCTGTTGTTAGCTAGTCTGTTGTTAGTAGAGGCTAGTCTGTTGTTAGCTAGTCTGTTGTTAGCTAGTCTATTGTTAGCTAGTCTGTTGTTAGCTAGTCTATTGTTAGATAGTCTGTTATTAGTAGAGGCTAGTCTGTTGTTAGCTAGTCTGTTATTAGCTAGTCTATTGTTAGATAGTCTATTGTTAGATAGTCTGTTATTAGTAGAGGCTAGTCTGTTGTTAGCTAGTCTGTTGTTAGCTAGTCTGTTGTTAGCTAGTCTGTTGTTAGCTAGTCTATTGTTAGATAGTCTGTTATTAGTAGAGGCTAGTCTGTTGTTAGCTAGTCTGTTGTTAGCTAGTCTATTGTTAGCTAGTCTGTTGTTAGCTAGTCTATTGTTAGCTAGTCTGTTATTAGCTAGTCTATTGTTAGATAGTCTGTTATTAGTAGAGGCTAGTCTGTTGTTAGCTAGTCTGTTGTTAGCTAGTCTGTTGTTAGCTAGTCTGTTGTTAGCTAGTCTATTGTTAGCTAGTCTGTTATTAGTAGAGGCTAGTCTGTTGTTAGCTAGTCTGTTGTTAGCTAGTCTGTTGTTAGCTAGTCTATTGTTAGCTAGTCTGTTATTAGCTAGTCTGTTGTTAGCTAGTCTGTTGTTAGCTAGTCTGTTGTTAGCTAGTCTGTTGTTAGCTAGTCTATTGTTAGATAGTCTGTTATTAGTAGAGGCTAGTCTGTTGTTAGCTAGTCTGTTGTTAGCTAGTCTGTTGTTAGCTAGTCTGTTGTTAGCTAGTCTATTGTTAGATAGTCTGTTATTAGTAGAGGCTAGTCTGTTGTTAGCTAGTCTGTTGTTAGCTAGTCTGTTGTTAGCTAGTCTATTGTTAGATAGTCTGTTATTAGTAGAGGCTAGTCTGTTGTTAGCTAGTCTGTTGTTAGCTAGTCTGTTGTTAGCTAGTCTGTTGTTAGCTAGTCTGTTGTTAGCTAGTCTATTGTTAGATAGTCTGTTATTAGTAGAGGCTAGTCTGTTGTTAGCTAGTCTGTTGTTAGCTAGTCTGTTGTTAGCTAGTCTGTTGTTAGCTAGTCTATTGTTAGCTAGTCTGTTATTAGCTAGTCTGTTGTTAGCTAGTCTGTTGTTAGCTAGTCTGTTGTTAGCTAGTCTATTGTTAGCTAGTCTGTTGTTAGCTAGTCTATTGTTAGATAGTCTGTTATTAGTAGAAGCTAGTCTGTTGTTAGCTAGTCTATAGTTAGCTAGTCTGTTGTTAGATAGTCTGTTATTAGTAGAGGCTAGTCTGTTGTTAGCTAGTCTGTTGTTAGCTAGTCTATTGTTAGATAGCCTGTTATTAGTAGAGGCTAGTCTGTTGTTAGCTAGTCTGTTGTTAGCTAGTCTATTGTTAGCTAGTCTGTTGTTAGCTAGTCTATTGTTAGATAGTCTGTTATTAGTAGAAGCTAGTCTGTTGTTAGCTAGTCTATAGTTAGCTAGTCTGTTGTTAGCTAGTCTATTGTTAGATAGCCTGTTATTAGTAGAGGCTAGTCTGTTGTTAGCTAGTCTGTTGTTAGCTAGTCTATAGTTAGCTAGTCTGTTGTTAGCTAGTCTATTGTTAGATAGTCTGTTATTAGTAGAAGCTAGTCTATAGTTAGCTAGTCTGTTGTTAGCTAGTCTATTGTTAGATAGCCTGTTATTGGTAGAGGCTAGTCTGTTGTTAGCTAGTCTGTTGTTAGCTAGTCTATTGTTAGCTAGTCTGTTGTTAGCTAGTCTATTGTTAGATAGCCTGTTATTAGTAGAGGCTAGTCTGTTGTTAGCTAGTCTGTTGTTAGCTAGTCTGTTGTTAGCTAGTCTATTGTTAGATAGCCTGTTATTAGTAGAGGCTAGTCTGTTGTTAGCTAGTCTGTTGTTAGCTAGTCTATAGTTAGCTAGTCTGTTGTTAGCTAGTCTATTGTTAGCTAGTCTGTTGTTAGCTAGTCTATTGTTAGATAGTCTGTTATTAGTAGAAGCTAGTCTGTTGTTAGATAGTCTGTTATTAGTAGAAGCTAGTCTGTTGTTAGCTAGCCTGTTATTAGTAGAGGCTAGTCTGTTGTTAGCTAGTCTGTTGTTAGCTAGTCTATTGTTAGCTAGTCTGTTGTTAGCTAGTCTATTGTTAGATAGCCTGTTATTAGTAGAGGCTAGTCTGTTGTTAGCTAGTCTGTTGTTAGCTAGTCTGTTGTTAGCTAGCCTGTTATTAGTAGAGGCTAGTCTGTTGTTAGCTAGTCTGTTGTTAGCTAGCCTGTTGTTAGCTAGTCTATTGTTAGATAGCCTGTTATTAGTAGAGGCTAGTCTGTTGTTAGCTAGTCTGTTGTTAGCTAGTCTGTTGTTAGCTAGTCTATTGTTAGATAGTCTGTTATTAGTAGAAGCTAGTCTGTTGTTAGCTAGCCTGTTATTAGTAGAGGCTAGTCTGTTGTTAGCTAGTCTGTTGTTAGCTAGTCTGTTGTTAGCTAGTCTATTGTTAGATAGCCTGTTATTAGTAGAGGCTAGTCTGTTGTTAGCTAGTCTGTTGTTAGCTAGTCTGTTGTTAGCTAGTCTGTTGTTAGATAGTCTGTTATTAGTAGAAGCTAGTCTGTTGTTAGCTAGCCTGTTATTAGTAGAGGCTAGTCTGTTGTTAGCTAGTCTGTTGTTAGCTAGTCTATTGTTAGCTAGTCTGTTGTTAGCTAGTCTATTGTTAGATAGCCTGTTATTAGTAGAGGCTAGTCTGTTGTTAGCTAGTCTGTTGTTAGCTAGTCTGTTGTTAGCTAGCCTGTTATTAGTAGAGGCTAGTCTGTTGTTAGCTAGTCTGTTGTTAGCTAGTCTATTGTTAGATAGTCTGTTATTAGTAGAGGCTAGTCTGTTGTTAGCTAGTCTGTTGTTAGCTAGCCTGTTGTTAGCTAGTCTATTGTTAGATAGCCTGTTATTAGTAGAGGCTAGTCTGTTGTTAGCTAGTCTGTTGTTAGCTAGTCTGTTGTTAGCTAGTCTATTGTTAGATAGTCTGTTATTAGTAGAGGCTAGTCTGTTGTTAGCTAGTCTGTTATTAGTAGAGGCTAGTCTGTTGTTAGCTAGTCTGTTGTTAGCTAGTCTGTTGTTAGCTAGTCTGTTGTTAGCCATGTTGAGAAGCTAGTTTGTAGTTTAATTTGCACTGTTAGCAGGGTCGGACTGGCCATCGAGACGTTCAGGACGAATCCCGATGGGCCGGTACCGAAGTGGGCCGGTCTCACGATGTGGGCCGGTCGGATAAGTCACTCCCCCCACCCCCCCATTGACAATTTACAAGTTGTACCGAAGTGGGCCGGTCGAGATGCCCGGGCTGATTTTTAGTCCCAGTCCGCCCCTGACTGTTAGTATTATTAGTATGTTTACTGTATCTTCTGTAACTCTGGCACAAGAGTTAACCCAGTCCCACAACATTTGGTGTTATAGTCATGAAACAAATCTATTGATTCGTGTTCACCATTTTCTTCGTGTCACACAGAACGATTTTTAAAGCAATGTAAATAATAACAAATTAGCAGGAAAAATAGATTTAAAAAATACAGATTTCAGTATTCTGAGGCTCTGAGACATTTATTTTCCTCGCGGACGGCAAAAAAAGTCAGACATTATACAATTTAAAATAAAAACAATAATCGTGACTTGATATTGATTAAGAACATGTTTTTATAAACCACACAGCTTCCGCTCTTCCAAGACCCGACCGGACAAAAATATGTGGTGCAGGCACGAAACACACTACCAATAGAAATACATGGTTTTTAAATCGTTCTGTGTGACACGAAAAAAATGGGAAAATTGTGATGGTGAACACGAATCAATAGATACAATTTATTTCGTGGCTATTACACGAAATGCCGTGAGACTGGGTTGCAAGAGTTTCCTTCAGTATAAGTCTTTGGTTAGCCCATGTGAGGAGAAGCTAGTGGGATAATAATGAGGTTTATTTTGTAACTTTATTCACCTTTTCTCTGCTGTCTTCATCATCGCCTGCATCCTCTCTTCAATGGTGGATTTAATGAGGAATCTGTGGACAAACGTTGGCCTGATGGACAGAAGACAACAGCTTGAATCACACAACATGGAAGAAGTCATGTCAATAAGTACTAATGCATAGATAACACTCATGACTGACTACTTTAGTGTTACTATGACCAAGTAAAGGAGTGCCACTAGTCAATGCACACACACACAGCGAGTCTCTCTAGTATAACTCAGAATGATTTATATCAAAATAATAGTGATTTTACACCAGCTTTAGGATAAACAAACCAAATAACTGGTGTCTGAT
>NC_136905.1:85075499-85092999 GCF_949606895.1 Notothenia rossii | reverse complement strand
CACATTTAAAACCTTTTAGAGTCAGGGATTAAACGTGAACACCTTTATTAAAGCCTCCAGCAACAAATTATTATCTCTCAGCATTTTGACTTTTTCCGTTATTATGTAATGAAATGTGCGCATGTATCACGTTATAATAATATATGAACCATTACATTAAAGGTCCCATGTCATGTCCCTTGTGTGTTATGTAGCTTTTTCTGCATGTAAAATGGTTTGGGGCTGGGTTTCTCTGTGTCTCGCAGACCCCACGCAGCAACCAGGAAATGACACCAGTAATCCAGCTCACACTGTCCGCTCCTCGCAGCAGGGAGCCCCCCAACGTCCCCCCAACACGGCACCCAGACCCCACGCAACATTCTCACCTGTTTGTCATTACTGGTGTCATTTCCTGGTTGCTAACAAACGCCATTGTAAAACATAATCACTGATGTTCAGCTGTAACGGTGGTGGACTCATCAGAACAGAGTGGGCGAGCTGACCAATCAGAGCTGGGCTCACAGGCAGGGGGGGGGGCAGGAGCTCCAACAAGCCGTGTAGGACAGAGAGTGAATACACACACTATACAGAGATGCTGGATGAGAAACCAATGTGAGTTTGGAACATTGAACAATGTGAATCTATTCTAGCAGACCTCAACACTGGAACTATGATCAGTAGAAATGACACGGGACCTTCAAACCTTATTATAAGACATCTCTAATTTACACAAGTAACTAAAAAATATATTCATTTTTTGTGACTTTTTACATATTTATTTCTGTAATAATAATAATGATTCTTTACCCTCCAGTCCTCTCTGCACAGGCGTGCCGCTCACACACCAGCGGTTCACTGAGGACAGACGGAGGGCCATCTCTGCAGCCTGACGGGGAAAACACAGCAATTGATTATTGTTAAATGAATGCTAGATTTAAACCGTCTTAAAATCAACCAAAGCGTTAAATGTTTATGCTTTTAATGTGATATAAAGGTGAGATTGGTTCGCTGTAGGAGGGTATATGTTTTTTAATTCTTATGGATGAATATTGTAATATTAGTTGTATTCATATTTCCTTTTTCCTGTGTCCTCCCGTGTTCTGACTTTTTCTCAGACTTTTCATTTGTTCTAGGAATGGTGAAATCATTCTAAAGGATGAATATTGTTATTTATATGTTTGTATACCTTGGCGGTGGGACACTCCACCATCTGAGCCTCGTCCAGACAGATGCGCCACCACTGCACGGCCACCAGGGGGCTGGGCACGGCCATGTACCTCTTCCTGTTCCTGAAGCGCCGCCCGTCCTCACTGTTGCTGTGCGGGATGTCCACGTAGTTCAGCTCTGAGCGCAGGACGTCGTACGTAGTGATGACGACGTCCTGCTGGGCGAGGAGGCGCGGCTGCAGGAAGCCGTGGCGCTTCACCCCCTGGTACACCTGGGGGGGGGGAGAAAACACAACGTTTAGTTTAAAAAAGAGAGGCTTCACCCCCTGGTGCACCTGGGGGGGGTACAGGTGTTTAATAAAGAGAGGCTTCACCCCCTGGTGCACCTGAGGGGGGGTACAGGTGTTTAATAAAGAGAGGCTTCACCCCCTGGTGCACCTGAGGGGGGGTACAGGTGTTTAATAAAGAGAGGCTTCACCCCCTGGTGCACCTGAGGGGGGGTACAGGTGTTTAATAAAGAGAGGCTTCACCCCCTGGTGCACCTGAGGGGGGGTACAGGTGTTTAATAAAGAGAGGCTTCACCCCCTGGTGCACCTGAGGGGGGGTACAGGTGTTTAATAAAGAGACGCTTCACCCCCTGGTGCACCTGAGGGGGGGTACAGGTGTTTAACAAAGAGAGGCTTCACCCCCTGGTGCACCTGGGGGGGGTACAGGTGTTTAATAAAGAGAGGCTTCACCCCCTGGTGCACCTGAGGGGGGGTACAGGTGTTTAACAAAGAGAGGCTTCACCCCCTGGTGCACCTGGGGGGGGGTACAGGTGTTTAACAAAGAGAGGCTTCACCCCCTGGTGCACCTGAGGGGGGGTACAGGTGTTTAATAAAGAGAGGCTTCACCCCCTGGTGCACCTGGGGGGGGGTACAGGTGTTTAATAAAGAGATGCTTCACCCCCTGGTGCACCTGGGGGGGGGGGGTACAGGTGTTTAATAAAGAGAGGCTTCACCCCCTGGTGCACCTGAGGGGGGGTACAGGTGTTTAATAAAGAGAGGCTTCACCCCCTGGTTCACCTGAGGGGGTGTACAGGTGTTTAATAAAGAGAGGCTTCACCCCCTGGTGCACCTGAGGGGGGGTACAGGTGTTTAATAAAGAGAGGCTTCACCCCCTGGTGCAGCTGAGGGGGGGTACAGGTGTTTAATAAAGAGAGGCTTCACCCCCTGGTGCACCTGAGGGGGGCTACAGGTGTTTAATAAAGAGAGGCTTCACCCCCTGGTGCACCTGAGGGGGGGTACAGGTGTTTAATAAAGAGAGGCTTCACCCCCTGGTGCACCTGAGGGGGGGTACAGGTGTTTAATAAAGAGAGGCTTCACCCCCTGGTGCACCTGAGGGGGGGTACAGGTGTTTAATAAAGAGAGGCTTCACCCCCTGGTACACCTGAGGGGGGGTACAGGTGTTTAATAAAGAGAGGCTTCACCCCCTGGTGCAGCTGAGGGGGGGTACAGGTGTTTAATAAAGAGAGGCTTCACCCCCTGGTGCACCTGAGGGGGGGTACAGGTGTTTAATAAAGAGAGGCTTCACCCCCTGGTGCACCTGAGGGGGGGTACAGGTGTTTAATAAAGAGAGGCTTCACCCCCTGGTACACCTGAGGGGGGGTACAGGTGTTTAATAAAGAGAGGCTTCACCCCCTGGTGCACCTGAGGGGGGGTACAGGTGTTTAATAAAGAGAGGCTTCACCCCCTGGTGCACCTGAGGGGGGGTACAGGTGTTTAATAAAGAGAGGCTTCACCCCCTGGTGCACCTGAGGGGGGGTACAGGTGTTTAATAAAGAGAGGCTTCACCCCCTGGTGCACCTGAGGGGGGGTACAGGTGTTTAATAAAGAGAGGCTTCACCCCCTGGTGCACCTGAGGGGGGGTACAGGTGTTTAACAAAGAGAGGCTTCACCCCCTGGTGCACCTGAGGGGGGGTACAGGTGTTTAACAAAGAGAGGCTTCACCCCCTGGTGCACCTGAGGGGGGGTACAGGTGTTTAATAAAGAGAGGCTTCACCCCCTGGTGCACCTGGGTGGGGGTACAGGTGTTTAATAAAGAGAGGCTTCACCCCCTGGTGCACCTGGGGGGGGGTACAGGTGTTTAATAAGAACTTTAAAGAAGGAACGGAGGATCAGAAACGCTTCTCAATGAAGACGTCTCTAACTTTAGGTCGGTTCACTTTCTCTCAGATTTTTCACTTTTCCCAAATTCAGATTTTTTTGTTTCTTGGACTGTTCCTCAGAATTGACTTGGTTTTTCAGACCATTTACCAAAATTCTGATAATTCTCTAAAGACCTTTTTTCAGACTTTTTCCAGAAATGACCTTTTTCTCTGGAATCTGACTTTTTTCTTAGATTTGAATTTTTCCTGACAAATTCTCACTTTTGTAGAATTTTTTCCAGAATTGTAAAAGATGCACATAAGAGAGAACGGGGATATTGAGAAGGGGGGGGGGGGGGTCCCATGCATGCTGCTCTTGGCCCCTTCAAGTGTTTCAATGCAACGTTTCTGCAGATGTAGAAAAACTTCTTATACATCTTGTATTCGCGCGTCCTCACCAGCACTCTGAGCTCTGAGCCGTGGACGTGCCTCTGGATCTCCTCGCCCCACTGGTGGCAGATGGAGCTGGGGGAGATGATGAGCGTGGCCCCGGAGCAGAGGGGGGGGGCGGCCACCAGGCAGTGGGGGCAGTAGAAGGGTCTGGAGCTCCTGCTCTCCTCCAGGTAGTTCACACAGAGGGCGTGTTGCCACAGATCGCAGCTCAGACACTGCACCAGGTGCTTCCCGTCATAAGACCCAGACTCCCCCCCGCACAGGCACTCGAACCGGGAGTCTGGGGAGGGGAGGAGGGGGGGGGGATCTCCCACTTCCTGTGAGGAGGTTCTGGAGTCGCTCTGATCCTCACATTTCATCTCAGAGTCTGCTTCCTTCTCCTCCTCTTCCTCCTCTCTCTCCTCACTTCTCCCTGTAACCAAAGTATTGTGAATCTCTCAGTTTGTGTACAGAGGCAGAGATCCAAATACCGCTTCCCACAATCCTGAATACAATATATATACTAGGGGTGTAACAACTAATCGACTTAATCGATTAAAATCGATTACCAAATTAGTTGGCAACTAATTCAGTCGTCGATTCGTTGGTGACGTCATCACATGTGTTCTACACCCCGTTAAGCTCCAACGTTATCGGTCCTTTTTTTCGGTACAGGAGAGATTTAAAACATATGTCATATGTATTATTGCTACATAAACATTATATCGCAGTCTTAGTGTCGCCAACTCCGTTTCTAATACGCAATATGACTACAAAATGCGTCTATAATGTATTTTCGATCTTCCGAATTCAGACGAGCGATCTCTCCCCCGCCTGCTTGCGAGGGGGCGGGGCAGTTTACACACACAAGCAGGAGATGGCGGAGAGAACGCGCTCCGAGGTGTGGTTAAACTTTATCCGTCTCGATGTGGACAATGCTCGTTACCAAAAGTGCAATAACAGTTTATCATATAAAGGCGGTAAAACGAGCAATTTGTCTAAACACTTAGCAAAAGTGCACCACATTCAGACGGAGGAATGCACCGGGTTCCACTGTCTTTCTAGAAGCTCTGTAGCCCCATCCACGAGTAACGTTTCCACGTCAGGTGTTATGTATGCTAGCAGCAACACACGGAGTTAACTCAATGATACAAACATGGGTTAATGATTAGAGGTAACTGAGTTATTTAGTTTGTTAAAGTTTCAGCTATTCTGTTTACAGTTCTGTCATCACATTATTTAATACGATTTGTTAAAACATTGTTGTTTCTTTTGATGTGAAATATTATGCATTTAATTAAAATAAAAAGCAATGTTAGTTTTGTTCACAATTTGTTGAGTTAGTTTACCTTATTTCTTGTCAAAAGAACCGTTAATACTATCGTTAAAAGGACCAGATCGATAAGCAGTATTGATATAAGTAGTAGTACAGTTAAAACCTTAACGATCCGAATAATCAATTAATCGTTTCATTAATCGATAGATTAATCGATTATCAAATTAGTCGTTTGTTGCAGCCCTAATATATACAAATATGTATATCCTATATAGACACATTTATACATATGCACACATTGAGACATAAATGAAAGCACAACAAACAATAAGTACAAAGTCCTTCTCACTGTAACTTGGTGAGTGCTCTGAACTATCATCTAAATAAAGAATTGAGATATCAGAGCATCTTCTTTTCAAATAAGCCACTCAAGTGTTTCAATGGGACGTTTCTGCACATTTAAAAAGACTAGTATCTGTATCTCAGTGAGCGCAGAGCTGCAGATCAGAAGCACGCTGAAGGCTCTTTGAGCGGCTCTCACTGATCCTGCTGGGATGTTCCATGTTGTTGTTTGTTTCTCTTGTGTGTTGATGTTTGTCTGTTGATGTTCCACATGGAGCATTTCAGACTGGATCTGATCGTTAAAGGATTCTCGTATCTATCTTATTTGCTCGTCCTCACCAGCACTTTGAGCTCTGAGCCGTGGACGTGCCTCCTCCTCCTCCTCCTCCTCCTCTCTCTCCTCCTCCGTCAGCAGAGAGTTGTGCAGAGCGACCTCAGCTTTATCTTTGGCTCGTCTCCGAGACGTTTTCCTCGGCGTGCTCTCCGTTACTTTAGAGATCTGGCAAAAGAAAATCATAAAAACGTTATTTAGCTGCAACGACTAAACCCACGTGCACGCTGATGAACAGACACGTCCACGCAGAGAGACGGACACAGAACGCTGACACGTCCACGCTGATAAACAGACACGTCCACGCTGATGAACAGACACTTGTACGCTGATAAACAGACACGTGCATGCTGATGAACAGACACGTGCACGCTGATGAACAGACACGTGCACGCTGATAAACAGTGATAACATGTTTAAAGTCTCTGCTCACAGTCTTTGACGCAGCAGCTGCCGTCTTCTCGCTCTCTTTGCACTTCTTCCCCAGCTTGAAGGAGCCGGCCAGCCCGCGACCTTTGACCCGAACCACCAGGCCTTCGTCGATCAGCTTCATCAGAGTCTTCTTCACGTGGCCGCGGTTCCTCAGGAAGTCGCAGCCGTACGACGCTCGGATGTAAGAGAAGACGGCGTTAATGGAGACGCCTCGACCCGTCTTCATCTCCTTTATCCCGGCGAGGAGCATCACACGCACCGCTGCACCAAGCACAAAGAGGCGTGTCAGAGAGAGACGGACAAAGAGACGTACAAAGAGATGTACAAACAGACGTACAAAGAGACGTACAAAGAGACGTACAAACAGACGGACAAAGAGACGTACAAAGAGACGTACAAACAGACGTACAAAGAGACGTACAAAGAGACGTACAAACAGACGTACAAAGAGACGTACAAAGAGACGTACAAACAGACGTACAAAGAGACGTACAAACAGACGGACAAAGAGACGTACAGAGAGACGTACAAAGAGACGTACAAAGAGACGTACAAAGAGACGTACAAACAGACGTACAAAGAGTACAAAGAGACGTACAAAGAGACGTACAAACAGACGTACAAAGAGACGTACAAAGAGATGGACAGAGAGACGTACAAAGAGACGTACAAACAGACGTACAAAGAGACGTACAAACAGACGTACAAAGAGACGTACAAACAGACGTACAAAGAGACGGACAAAGAGACGTACAGAGAGACGTACAAAGAGACGTACAAACAGACGGACAAAGAGACGTACAGAGAGACGTACAAACAGACGTACAAAGAGACGTACAAAGAGACGTACAAACACACGTACAAAGAGTACAAAGAGACGTACAAACAGACGTACAAAGAGACGTACAAAGAGATGGACAGAGAGACGTACAAAGAGACGTACAAACAGACGTACAAAGAGACGTACAAACAGACGTACAAAGAGACGGACAAAGAGACGTACAGAGAGACGTACAAAGAGACGTAGAAACAGACGTACAAAGAGACGTACAAAGAGACGTACAAAGAGACGTAGAAACAGACGTATAAAGAGACGTACAAAGAGACGTACAAACAGACGTACAAAGAGATGTACAAAGAGACGTACAAATAGACGTACAAAGAGACGTACAAAGGGACGTACAAAAAGACGTACAAAGAGACGTACAAAGAGACGTACAAAGAGACGTACAAAGAGACGTACAAAGAGACGTACAAACAGACGTACAAAGAGACGTACAAAGAGACGTACAAAGAGACGTACAGAGAGATGCACAAGGAGGCGTGTCAGAGAGAGACGTACAAAGAGACGTACAAAGAGACGTAAAAATAGACGTACAAAGAGACGTACAAAAAGACGTACAAATAGACGTACAAAGAGACGTAGAAACAGACGTACAAAGAGACGTACAAAGAGACATACAAACAGACGTACAAAGAGACGTACAAAGAGACGTACAAACAGACGTACAAACAGACGTACAAACAAACGTACAAAAAGACGTACAAAGAGACGTACAAAGAGACGTACAAAAAGACGTACAAAAAGACGTACAAAGAGACGTACAAAGAGACGTACAAAGAGACTTACAGAGAGACGTACAGAGAGACGTACAAAGAGACGTAGGAACAGACGTACAAAGAGACGTACAAAGAGACGTACAAAGAGACGTACAAAGAGACGTACAAAGAGACGTACAAACAGACGTACAAATAGACGTACAAAGAGACGTACAGAGAGACGTACAAAGAGACGTACAGAGAGACGTACAGAGAGACGCACAAAGAGACGCACAAGGAGGCGTGTCAGAGAGAGACGTACAAAGAGACATACAAAGAGACGTACAAACAGACGTACAAAGAGACGTACAAATAGACGGACAAAGACACGTACAAAGAGACAGAGAGGTGAGAGAGTGAGAGAGAGGAGAGAGAGAGGTGAGAGAGAGTGAGAGAGGTGAGAGAGAGGTGAGAGACAGGTGAGAGAGAGAGGTGAGAGAGAGAGGGAGGTGAGAGAGGAGAGGAGGTGAGAGAGAGGTGAAAGAGAGAGAGGTGAGAGAGAGAGGTGAGAGAGAGAGTGAGTGAGAGAGAGGTGAGAGAGTGAGAGAGTGAGAGAGAGAGAGAGAGTGAGATAGGTGAGAGAGAGTGAGAGAGAGTGAGAGAGAGAGTGAGAGAGAGAGAGGTGAGAGAGCGAGAGAGAGAGAGAGTGAGAGAGAGATGAGAGAGAGAGAGAGAGAGAGAGAGTGAGAGAGAGAGTGAGAGAGAGAGAGGTGAGAGAGCGAGAGAGGTGAGAGAGCGAGAGAGAGAAAGAGAGAGAGAGAGAGAGTGAGAGAGAGAGAGGTGAGAGAGAGTGAGTGAGAGATAGAGAGAGAGTGAGAGAAAGAGTGAGATAGAGTGAGAGAGAGAGAGGTGAGAGAGAGAGTGAGAGATAGAGAGAGAGAGAGTGAGAGAGAGAGAGAGGAGAGAGAGAGGTGAGAGAGAGAGAGAGAGAAAGAGAGAGTGAGAGAGAGGTGAGAGAGAGAGAGAGAAAGAGAGAGAGAGGGATTTACTTGGGTAGGATATTCTGAGTTTGGGCTGAGCCTCAGTTTTGCAGGTGATGCTCGTCTTCCTCTCCAGAGGACGAAGAGGACGAAGAGGAGGGATGAAGTAATTCACAGTTTTTCCCTGAAAGAACAAAAAGTCGTTCAGAGAAATCTCCTGATGAGCAGACGCTCACTGGAGGCTCCCTCTCACCTGAGGGAGGGTGCTCTCCTCCAGCTGGAGCCCCCTGCTGTGCATCAGGATCAGAGCCAGGACCTCCACAGTCTTCCCCAAGCCCATCTCATCCGCCAGGATCCCCCCCGGCGTCACAGCGCCCCCTGCTGGGAACTCCAGGGACAGGCTGGAAGACATTGAGAGAAATCACACTTTCAGTTTTTATTTAGAATTCTTTCTCAGATTTCTGACTTTCTCGGAATTCTGTCGATATTTTTTCAGAATTTAGATATTTTTTGTTGAATTTTGACTTTTTTTGTATTTCGAAGTTTTTCTCAGAATTTTAAGTTTTTCTCAGAATTTTGATATTTTTTTGGGGACTTTTCTCAAAAGTTTGATTTTTTTCTTCACATTTCTGACTTCTTTCTCTGAATAGTTTTCAACACTATCATGAGAGAAAATATGACTGCAGGGAGGGAGCGTGCAGCCACTGAAGGACAGACAACGTTTGACCCTCCTCACTTTATAAAACTGCTGTTGATAGA
The DNA here is from genome assembly GCF_949606895.1 of Notothenia rossii. Lineage (NCBI taxonomy): Eukaryota > Metazoa > Chordata > Actinopteri > Perciformes > Nototheniidae > Notothenia > Notothenia rossii. The sequence goes on along the minus strand of NC_136905.1, from coordinate 85,083,638 downwards.
AAACGTGCGTCTGGGACCGTTGACCTTCTTACCAGCCGGTGAACGGGTTGTAGAACAGCTTCTTCCCACACAGAGAGATGAAGTCCCTCCAGAGGAAGTGCAGACTCTGCTCTGCAAACACATGGGAATACATTCAGATACAACCCGTAGATCTCAGAGCTGGAACGCAGGTCACGGTGGAACTTCTGCTCAGGTTTCATTTCTCTAGTTTCTGAATAATTTGTGCAAAATCTCGACTAAAGCTCCTTTTTTATCAGACAGAATACCTGAGAGGATTTTAGCCAGAGTGCCTGACAGGAAGTGGTTACTAGAGGGGGGAAGTATTGGAGTACAAATACTTTGTTACTGTACTTAAGTACATGTTTCTGGTATCAGTACTTCTTATTTTCCTGACCAATTCTTACTTTGACTTCTCACATGTTGAACACAAATACCTGTACTTTCTACTTCTCACATTTTGAACTCAAATACCTGTACTTTCTACTTCTTACATGTTGAACTCAAATACCTGTACTTTCTACTTCTTACATGTTGAACTCAAATACCTGTACTTTCTACTTCCTACATGTTGAACTCAAATACCTGTACTTTCTACTTCTCACATGTTGAACACAAATACCTGTACTTTCTACTTCTTACATGTTGAACTCAAATACCTGTACTTTCTACTTCTTACATGTTGAACACTAATACCTGTACTTTCTACTTCTTACATGTTGAACTCAAATACCTGTACTTTCTACTTCTCACATGTTGAACACAAATACCTGTACTTTCTACTTCTTACATGTTGAACTCAAATACCTGTACTTTCTACTTCTTACATGTTGAACACTAATACCTGTACTTTCTACTTCTTACATGTTGAACTCAAATACCTGTACTTTCTACTTCTTACATGTTGAACTCAAATACCTGTACTTTCTACTTCCTACATGTTGAACTCAAATACCTGTACTTTCTACTTCTCACATGTTGAACACAAATACCTGTACTTTCTACTTCTTACATGTTGAACTCAAATACCTGTACTTTCTACTTCTTACATGTTGAACACTAATACCTGTACTTTCTACTTCTTACATGTTGAACTCAAATACCTGTACTTTCTACTTCTCACATGTTGAACACAAATACCTGTACTTTCTACTTCTTACATGTTGAACTCAAATACCTGTACTTTCTACTTCTTACATGTTGAACACTAATACCTGTACTTTCTACTTCTTACATGTTGAACTCAAATACCTGTACTTTCTACTTCTTACATGTTGAACTCAAATACCTGTACTTTCTACTTCTTACATGTTGAACACTAATACCTGTACTTTCTACTTCTTACATGTTGAACTCAAATACCTGTACTTTCTACTTCTTACATGTTGAACTCAAATACCTGTACTTTCTACTTCTTACATGTTGAACACTAATACCTGTACTTTCTACTTCTTACATGTTGAACTCAAATACCTGTACTTTCTACTTCTTACATGTTGAACACAAATACCTGTACTTTCTACTTCTTACATGTTGAACCCAAATACCTGTACTTTCTACTTCTTACATGTTGAACTCAAATACCTGTACTTTCTACTTCTTACATGTTGAACACAAATACCTGTACTTTCTACTTCTTACATGTTGAACTCAAATACCTGTACTTTCTACTTCTTACATGTTGAACTCAAATACCTGTACTTTCTACTTCTTACATGTTGAACACAAATACCTGTACTTTCTACTTCTTACATGTTGAACTCAAATACCTGTACTTTCTACTTCTTACATGTTGAACTCAAATACCTGTACTTTCTACTTCTTACATGTTGAACTCAAATACCTGTACTTTCTACTTCTTACATGTTGAACTCAAATACCTGTACTTTCTACTTCTTACATGTTGAACTCAAATACCTGTACTTTCTACTTCTTACATGTTGAACTCAAATACCTGTACTTTCTACTTCTCACATGTTGAACTCAAATACCTGTACTTTCTACTTCTTACATGTTGAACACAAATACCTGTACTTTCTACTTCTTACATGTTGAACACAAATACCTGTACTTTCTACTTCTCACATGTTGAACTCAAATACCTGAACTTTCTACTTCTTACATGTTGAACACAAATACCTGTACTTTCTACTTCTTACATGTTGAACTCAAATACCTGAACTTTCTACTTCTTACATGTTGAACTCAAATACCTGTACTTTCTACTTCTTACATGTTGAACTCAAATACCTATACTTTCTACTTCTTACATGTTGAACACAAATACCTGTACTTTCTACTTCTCACATGTTGAACTCAAATACCTGAACTTTCTACTTCTCACATGTTGAACTCAAATACCTGTACTTTCTACTTCTTACATGTTGAACACAAATACCTGTACTTTCTACTTCTCACATGTTGAACTCAAATACCTGAACTTTCTACTTCTCACATGTTGAACTCAAATACCTGTACTTTCTACTTCTTACATGTTGAACTCAAATACCTGTACTTTCTACTTCTCACATGTTGAACTCAAATACCTGAACTTTCTACTTCTCACATGTTGAACTCAAATACCTGAACTTTCTACTTCTTACATGTTGAACTCAAATACCTGTACTTTCTACTTCTCACATGTTGAACTCAAATACCTGAACTTTCTACTTCTCACATGTTGAACTCAAATACCTGTACTTTCTACTTCTTACATGTTGAACTCAAATACCTGTACTTTCTACTTCTTACATGTTGAACTCAAATACCTGTACTTTCTACTTCTTACATGTTGAACTCAAATACCTGTACTTTCTACTTCTTACATGTTGAACACAAATACCTGTACTTTCTACTTTCTAAAGGATGTCTGTACTTCTACTTGAGTAAAGGATGTGTGTACTTCTACTTGAGTACAGGATGTGTGTACTTCTACTTGAGTAAAGGATGTGTGTACTTCTACTTGAGTAAAGGATGTATGTACTTCTACTTGAGTGAAGGATGTGTGTACTTCTACTTGAGTACAGGATGTGTGTACTTCTACTTGAGTAAAGGATGTGTGTACTTCTACTTGAGTAAAGGATGTGTGTACTTCTACTTGAGTACAGGATGTGTGTACTTCTACTTGAGTAAAGGATGTGTGTACTTCTACTTGAGTACAGGATGTGTGTACTTCTTCTTGATTAAAGGATGTGTGTACTTCTACTTGAGTAAAGGATGTGTGTACTTCTACTTGAGTAAAGGATGTGTGTACTTCTACTTGAGTAAAGGATGTGTGTACTTCTACTTGAGTACAGGATGTGTGTACTTCTACTTGAGTACAGGATGTGTGTACTTCTACTTGAGTACAGGATGTGTGTACTTCTACTTGAGTAAAGGATGTGTGGACTTCTACTTGAGTACAGGATGTGTGTACTTCTACTTGAGTACAGGATGTGTGTGCTTGTACTCGAGTACAGGATGTGTGTACTTGTACTCGAGTACAGGATGTGTGTACTTCTACTTGAGTACAGGATGTGTGTGCTTCTACTTGAGTACAGGATGTGTGTACTTGTACTCGAGTACAGGATGTGTGTACTTGTACTCGAGTACAGGATGTGTGTACTTGTACTGGAGTACAGGATGTGTGTGCTTGTACTGGAGTACAGGATGTGTGTACTTGTACTGGAGTACAGGATGTGTGTGCTTGTACTGGAGTACAGGATGTGTGTACTTGTACTGGAGTACAGGATGTGTGTACTTGTACTCGAGTACAGGATGTGTGTACTTGTACTCGAGTACAGGATGTGTGTACTTGTACTCGAGTACAGGATGTGTGTACTTGTACTCGAGTACAGGATGTGTGTACTTGTAGTGGAGTACAGGACCCTCCCTGGTACCTGTCTCCTGGCTCCTCCTGTACTTCTCCCTGCTCAGCATCCAGTTGACGGCCTGGCTCTGATAGGGTCTGAGGACGGGGATCAGGGCCTGGTGCTGGACGTCGTAGATTTCCCCCCCGACGCCCTCGCTCTGGTGCTGCAGCCTCACGTGTTCGTACATCTCCTCCACGTTCTGCCTCTCCAGATCCGTGTCACACTCTAACTCTTCCCCCTCCACCACCTCTGCAGGGAACCATCAGACAGCAGGAGATTAGAGAGGAGAACCCAGCAGTCACAATACTTATATATATATATATATACTTTAAATAATAGATAAGATATCATTTTAAAAGATGATAAATAACAAATACTACATACATTAAAAACTTTTTTTGTTGTTGTATAATTTTTAAACAAATTAAATAATTAGTTCAAATTAAATTAATTATTAAAGTTAAAATGTGTAATTAAAATAAATGAAAAAAATACAAGATTAAACTAAAGAAATTGCAAAAAAACTTAAAATAAATTGAATTAAAATATGTATTTAGAGATAACGAGTTACGGGGAAAACGTGCACATTTTAATAACATATATAAGAACTATATTTATGTAAAAATGTGTATAAATATCTATCCATCAGAGATGAGGAGTCAGACCGGGGATGATGAAGTCGTAGAAATACTCCATCAGTTTCTGCATCAGCTGATTGGCTTTCTTCATCCGAGCGTTTCCTCCACTCAGGAACTCCAGCTTCACAAGTCCCGCCTCCAGCAGGTAAACCCCCACCTGAGAGAGAGAGAGAGAGAGAGAGATGTCTTTATTAACTCTCATCATTTCATCAGATTTGAAAGAGAGTGAAGTATGAGTCATTTCCTTCTCGTACCTTGACCCCTCCCTCCTCCTGTCGGTGCATCAGCTGAACGAGGCTCCTCTTCTGCATCCAGTCCAGATCCTGCAGACTGACCCCCCCCAGACTACTGCAGGTCACATGACCCTCCTCCTGCATCGTCTCCCCCCCTCCCTCCTCCCCCCCTGCTGTGTATCTGATGGACAGCTGCCCCTCCCTGTTGATCATCAGAAGAAGTGTTTTCCTCCCACAGTCCGGGGCGGGACTCAGGATGAACTCCCCGATTAAAGCAGTCCAGACTGGGGGAAGCGTTTCAAGGGAGAGGATGGAGAGGGTGATGGAGAGGGTGGGGGGGGGACAGGAAGTCTCTGGAGGAGGGGGGAGAGAGGGCGTGATGGGGGGGGGTGAGGAGCAGGTGGGGGGGTTGTTATTGTTTCCTTCCTCTTCACACTTTCGATCCTCCAGCATGTTCCAGTTCAGCTTCTTTTTGGCCTCGTCGTCCACCCGCAGCGGGGGGGCCTTCTTCCTGCGGCTGCTCATCGTCACGCGTTTTGAGTTCTGACAGAAAATAAATGAAACAAATCAAAACAAATCTCAGAATTCAGATTTTTTTTCTTCTCGAATTCTTCAAGAAAAAAATTAATCTGAAAAAAATGTTATGTAATTTTTTTTATATATATATATATATATATAAAAAGAAGCATGCATGCATGTGTTGCTTTAGTGCAGCTTAATGCGGCTGCTGCTACTCTCTGATGCTCTAGGACAGTGATCAGTAACAGGCGGACCCAGACGCAGACCGATAATCAAGGAGATTTCAATTTTGACGGGATGATTCTATTTTAACCGCCGCCGACAGGGGGCGAAAGAGAGGAGTGAGCGATACAGGGACAGAAACACAGAAGAAGAGACGAGAGAGCGGCAGAGAGGAAAGGGAGTGAAGAGAATAATTAGCGATACAGGGAGAGAGGCGGAGAGGAGAGTGAACAGGGGTGTTAGCGACAGACAGGGAGAGACGGAAAGTGGACAGTCAGTGAGAACAGAGCTTTGACCCTGAGTGGACTCTTCATGTTCATCCTGCCCCACTGGGAGCTCAGAACCAGTGTGTCTCATTTGTTCAGAGACCGTGGCACTCCCTACCTCACAGACCTGCTGCACCACCACACCCCTTCCCCCTACCTCACAGACCTGCTGCACCAGCACACCCCTTCCCCCCACCTCACAGACCTGCTGCACCACCACACCCCTTCCCCCTACCTCACAGACCTGCTGCACCACCACACCCCTTCCCCCTACCTCACAGACCTGCTGCACCACCACACCCCTTCCCCCTACCTCACAGACCTGCTGCACCACCACACCCCTTCCCGCTGCCCCCGCTCATCAGAAGCCAACCTCCTATCCATCCCCACCCACACCAATCACCGGACCTGGGGGGACAGAGTCTTCTCCGTCGCTGCCCCCTCCCTCTGGAACTCACTCCCACAACCCATCAGAGACTGCACCGACCTCACCACCTTCAAAACACTCACCTCTTCAATCTGGCTTTTCATGTGTGATTGTTTTTGTTTTATTTGACTTTAACTTTAACTATATATTTATTTGTTGTTCCTTTCTTTTCTTTTCTTTTCTCTTCACTATTATCTGTAAAAAAAAAAAAGAAGCAGTCTGAGAGCCCGATATGATCAGTCCACCAGGATCAAAGCTAAAACTAAATATGGTTCCAGGGCAGGCTAACCGAGGCTAACCAATGAGCTAACCGGGGCTAACCAATGAGCTAACCGAGGCTAACCAATGAGCTAACCGAGGCTAACCAATGAGCTAACCGAGGCTAACCAATGAGCTAACCAATGAGCTAACCGGGGCTAACCAATGAGCTAACCCAGGCTAACCAATGAGCTAACCCAGGCTAACCAATGAGCTAACCTAGGCTAACCAATGAGCTAACCCAGGCTAACCAATGAGCTAACCGAGGCTAACCAGTGAGCTAACCGAGGCTAACCAATGAGCTAACCAAGGCTAACCAATGAGCTAACCCAGGCTAACCAATGAGCTAACCCAGGCTAACCAGTGAGCTAACCGAGGCTAACCAGTGAGCTAACCCAGGCTAACCAATGAGCTAACCGAGGCTAACCAATGAGCTAACCGAGGCTAACCAATGAGCTAACCCAGGCTAACCAGTGAGCTAACCCAGGCTAACCAATGAGCTAACCGAGGCTAACCAATGAGCTAACCGAGGCTAACCAGTGAGCTAACCGAGGCTAACCAGTGAGCTAACCGAGGCTAACCAATGAGCTAACCCAGGCTAACCAGTGAGCTAACCGAGGCTAACCAGTGAGCTAACCCAGGCTAACCAATGAGCTAACCGAGGCTAACCAATGAGCTAACCCAGGCTAACCAGTGAGCTAACCGAGGCTAACCAGTGAGCTAACCGAGGCTAACCAGTGAGCTAACCCAGGCTAACCAATGAGCTAACCCAGGCTAACCAGTGAGCTAACCGAGGCTAACCAATGAGCTAACCCAGGCTAACCAATGAGCTAACCGAGGCTAACCAGTGAGCTAACCGAGGCTAACCAATGAGCTAACCCAGGCTAACCAGTGAGCTAACCGAGGCTAACCAGTGAGCTAACCCAGGCTAACCAATGAGCTAACCGAGGCTAACCAATGAGCTAACCCAGGCTAACCAATGAGCTAACCGAGGCTAACCAATGAGCTAACCCAGGCTAACCAGTGAGCTAACCGAGGCTAACCAATGAGCTAACCGAGGCTAACCAATGAGCTAACCGAGGCTAACCAATGAGCTAACCGAGGCTAACCAATGAGCTAACCGAGGCTAACCAATGAGCTAACCGAGGCTAACCAATGAGCTAACCGAGGCTAACCAATGAGCGCCTGCATGTGTGTATGAGAATGGCCCTGACAGCATTTCAGCCCAGATCTAAACTCCTGGCAGGACAAGCTCCAGCTCAACTCTCAAAAAAGTGAGAGAAGGACTGCAATATAAGAGGGAAAGAAAGAGAGACTTTAAAACTGTTAAGTCATGATGTGAAACGGTTAACAAAGAAAAAGAGAAACTCAAGCTGCTGCTACTCTTTATTTTATTTATCTAAAATTAAGCACTTTTAAGATGCACATCTTTTCAGAAGCTATTTTATTTTTAAATGCAGCCCGAGAGGAACGTTACACGTATCCACAGTATTTACTGTATATCTGTGTGAAGCTGACCGTTGAGCGGCACGACCAAGCGAGGAGGCAGAACGTCCAAAATGATAACCCGGTGTGGGCATTTATTAAAACATGAACACATTACACACAGCCTCAATCCTGCTGCTGCTGCTGTTCACGTGAGCCCAGCCTGCAGCCACCAGGATCTCACACACACTCCCTCGCTAACAAGGAAACAGCAACTAAATACACACAGACTAACAAGACACA
>NC_136905.1:85067999-85070499 GCF_949606895.1 Notothenia rossii | reverse complement strand
TCTTCTACATCAACATGTGTCCCCTCTTCTTCATGTCTCTTCTACATCAACATGTGTCCTCTCTCCTTCATGTCTCTTCTACATCAACATGTGTCCCCCTCTTCTCCATGTCTCTTCTACATCAACATGTGTCCCCTCTTCTTCATGTGTCTTCTACATCAACATGTGTCCTCTCTCCTTCATGTCTCTTCTACATCAACATCTGTCCCCTCTTCTCCATGTCTCTTCTACATCAACATGTGTCCCCTCTTCTTCATGTCTCTCCTACATCAACATGTGTCCCCTCTTCTCCATGTCTCTTCTACATCAACATGTGTCCCCTCTTCTTTATGTCTCTTCTACATCAACATGTGTCCCCTCTTCCTCATGTCTCCTCTACATCAACATGTGTCCCCTCTTCTCCATGTCTCTTCTACATCAACACGTGTCCCCTCTTCTCCATGTCTCTTCTACATCAACATGTGTCCCCTCTTCTTCATGTCTCTTCTACATCAACATGTGTCCCCTCTTCTTCATGTCTCTTCTACATCAACATGTGTCCCCTCTTCTTCATGTCTCTTCTACATCAACATGTGTCCCCTCTTCTTCATGTCTCTTCTACATCAACATGTGTCCCCTCTTCTCCATGTCTCTTCTACATCAACATGTGTCCCCTCTTCTCCATGTATCTTCTACATCAACATGTGTCCCCTCTTCTTCACGTCTCTTCTACGTCAACATGTGTCCCCTCTTCTTCATGTATCTTCTACATCAACATGTGTCCCCTCTTCTTCATGTATCTTCTACATCAACATGTGTCCCCTCTTCTTCATGTCTCTTCTACATCAACATGTGTCCCCTCTTCTTCATGTCTCTTCTACATCAACATGTGTCCCCTCTTCTCCATGTCTCTTCCACATCAACATGTGTCCCCTCTTCTCCATGTCTCTTCTACATCAACATGTGTCCCCTCTTCTCCATATGTCTTCTACATCAACATGTGTCCCCTCTTCTCCATGTCTCTTCTACATCAACATGTGTCCCCTCTTCTCCATGTATCTTCTACATCAACATGTGTCCCCTCTTCTCCATGTCTCTTCTACATCAACATGTGTCCCCTCTTCTCCATGTGTCTTCTACATCAACATGTGTCCCCTCTTCTCCATGTCTCTTCTACATCAACATGTGTCCCCTCTTCTCCATGTCTCTTCTACATCAACATGTGTCCCCTCTTCTTCATGTGTCTTCTACATCAACATGTGTCCCCTCTTCTCCATGTCTCTTCTATATCAATATGTGTCCCCTCTTCTTCATGTCTCTTCTACATCAACATGTGTCCCCTCTTCTCCATGTCTCTTCTACATCAACATGTGTCCCCTCTTCTCCATGTCTCTTCTACATCAACATGTGTCCCCTCTTCTTCATGTCTCTTCTACATCAACATGTGTCCTCTCTTCTTCATGTCTCTTCTACATCAACATGTGTCCCCTCTTCTCCATGTCTCTTCTACATCAACATGTGTCCCCTCTTCTTCATGTCTCTTCTACACCAACATGTGTCCCCTCTTCTTCATGTCTCTTCTACATCAACATGTGTCCCCTCTTCTCCATGTCTCTTCGACATCAACATGTGTCCCCTCTTCTTCATGTCTCTTCTACATCAACATGTGTCCCCTCTTCTTCATGTCTCTTCTACATCAACATGTGTCCCCTCTTCTCCATGTCTCTTCCACATCAACATGTGTCCCCTCTTCTCCATGTCTCTTCGACATCAACATGTGTCCCCTCTTCTTCATGTCTCTTCTACATCAACATGTGTCCCCTTTTCTTCATGTCTCTTCTACATCAACATGTGTCCCCTCTTCTCCATGTCTCTTCCACATCAACATGTGTCCCCCTCTTCTCCATGTCTCTTCCACATCAACATGTGTCCCCTCTTCTCCATGTCTCTTCTACATCAACATGTGTCCCCTCCTCTTCATGTCTCTTCAACATCAACATGTGTCCCCTCTTCTCCATGTCTCTTCTACATCAACATGTGTCCCCTCTTCTTCATGTCTCTTCTACATCAACATGTGTCCCCTCTTCTTCATGTCTCTTCTACATCAACATGTGTCCCCTCTTCTTCATGTCTCTTCTACATCAACATGTGTCCCCTCTTCTCCATGTCTCTTCCACATCAACATGTGTCCCCTCTTCTCCATGTCTCTTCCACATCAACATGTGTCCCCTCTTCTCCATGTCTCTTCGACATCAACATGTGTCCCCTCTTCTTCATGTCTCTTCTACATCAACATGTGTCCCCTTTTCTTCATGTCTCTTCTACATCAACATGTGTCCCCTCTTCTCCATGTCTCTTCCACATCAACATGTGTCCCCTCTTCTCCATGTCTCTTCTACATCAACATGTGTCCCCTCTTCTCCATGTCTCTTCCACATCAACATGTGTCCCCTCTTCTCCATGTCTCTTCCACATCAACATGTGTCCCCTCTTCTCCATGTCTCTTCCACATCAACATGTG
>NC_136905.1:85061609-85067799 GCF_949606895.1 Notothenia rossii | reverse complement strand
ATTCAGAACAATATTTCTCCACAAAATATGTTTTCAGTCGTAATGTTTTCAGGTTCAGATATATTTGTTCCAGAATTGATGAACGTAAATATAAACTGCTGCATGGAGAACATTTTAAAATGGCTGAATGCTCTCGAGGGGCTCACGTGTATTTCCCCTTCCTGGAGTTTCCTCTTTTATTCCTTTCCCGTTTGCACATTATTTATAACACGCTTCTATTCCCTCCTTCTCAAGCATCGTGATTTAATCAGTTATTAAAGTCTAAGTGTTAACGCCTGAATGATTTAGCTTCATCGCTCTGTCTGTCTGTCTCTGCTCCGACAGGAAACTTTTACAAATAAGTATTTATTTTGGAAGCTGCTCCGAATGTTGCTTATCGGTTGTTTTCATAAACGTATAAAACAAGCATCAACAAATGTTTCCGAAATAAATGATAGCGTACATAAAATATATATTTACGTTTTTAATCTACGAAGTTCTTTTGATTCTTTTTGAAAAGAATGGCATTTTCATTATTTTAAGTTTCTTTATTTTCCTCAACGTGAATATGAAACGTGGCATGCTTACGTTTTCTCTTCCAGAATAGAGCCCCTCCTCTTCATCACGCACGAGAATAGAGCCCCTCCTCTTCATCACGCACGAGAATAGAGCCCCTCCTCTTCATCACTCACGAGAATAGAGCCCCTCCTCTTCATCACTCACGAGAATAGAGCCTCTCCTCTTCATCACTCACAAGAATAGAGCCTCTCCTCTTCATCACGCACGAGAATAGAGCCCCTCCTCTTCATCACTCACAAGAATAGAGCCCCTCCTCTTCATCACGTACGAGAATAGAGCCCCTCCTCTTCATCACGAGAATAGAGCCTCTCCTCTTCATCAAGAGAATAGAGCCTCTCCTCTTCATCACGAGAATAGAGCCTCTCCTCTTCATCAAGAGAATATAGCCCCTCCTCTTCATCACGCACGAGAATAGAGCCCCTCCTCTTCATCAAGAGAATATAGCCCCTCCTCTTCATCACGCACGAGAATAGAGCCCCTCCTCTTCATCACGAAAAATAGAGCCTCTCCTCTTCATCACGAGAATAGAGCCCCTCCTCTTCATCACGAAAAATAGAGCCCCTCCTCTTCATCACGCACGAGAATAGAGCCCCTCCTCTTCATCACGCACGACCCTTTAAGCTTTTATTCATCCGCACAAAGCGTCGTATCTTATCAGAGTATTTATCAGAGTATTTATCATCAGAGTATTTATCAGAATACTTATCAGAGTACTTATCAGAGTACTTATCATCAGAGTATTTATCAGAGTATGTATCATAGTACTTATCAGAGTACTTATCATCAGAGAATTTATCAGAGTACTTATCAGAGTACTTATCATCAGAGAATTTATCAGAGTATTTATCAGAGTACTTATCATCAGAGTATTTATCAGAATACTTATCAGAGTACTTATCAGAGTACTTACCATCAGAGTATTTATCAGAGTATTTATCATCAGAGTATTTATCAGAATACTTATCAGAGTACTTATCAGAGTACTTACCATCAGAGTATTTATCAGAGTATGTATCATAGTACTTATCAGAGTACTTATCATCAGAGAATTTATCAGAGTACTTATCAGAGTATTTACCAGAGTACTTATCATCAGAGTGTTTATCAGAGTATTTATCAGAGTGTTTATCAGAGTATTTATCAGAGTACTTATCAGAGTATTTACCAGAGTACTTATCGGCGTATTTATCAGAGTACTTATCAGAGTATTTATCAGAGTAGTTAGAGTATTTATCAGAGTAGTTAGAGTATTTATCAGAGTATTTATCAGAGTATTTATCAGAGTATGTATCGGAGTACTTATCAGAGTATTTATCAGAGTATGTATCATAGTACTTATCAGAGTTCTTATCAGAGTATTTATCAGAGTACTTATCAGAGTACTTATCAGAGTACTTATCAGAGTGTGTATCATAGTATTTATCAGAGTACTTATCAGAGTTCTTATCAGAGTATTTATCAGAGTACTTATCAGAGTACTTATCAGAGTATTTATCAGAGTATGTATCATAGTACTTATCAGAGTACTTATCATCAGAGAATTTATCAGAGTACTTATCAGAGTATTTACCAGAGTACTTATCATCAGAGTGTTTATCAGAGTATTTATCAGAGTGTTTATCAGAGTGTTTATCAGAGTATTTATCAGAGTACTTATCAGAGTATTTACCAGAGTACTTATCGGCGTATTTATCAGAGTACTTATCAGAGTATTTATCAGAGTAGTTAGAGTATTTATCAGAGTATTTATCAGAGTATTTATCAGAGTATTTATCAGAGTATTTATCAGAGTACTTATCAGAGTTCTTATCAGAGTATTTATCAGAGTACTTATCAGAGTACTTATCAGAGTACTTATCAGAGTGTGTATCATAGTATTTATCAGAGTACTTATCAGAGTTCTTATCAGAGTATTTATCAGAGTACTTATCAGAGTACTTATCAGAGTATTTATCAGAGTATGTATCATAGTACTTATCAGAGTACTTATCATCAGAGAATTTATCAGAGTACTTATCAGAGTATTTACCAGAGTACTTATCATCAGAGTGTTTATCAGAGTATTTATCAGAGTGTTTATCAGAGTGTTTATCAGAGTATTTATCAGAGTACTTATCAGAGTATTTACCAGAGTACTTATCGGCGTATTTATCAGAGTACTTATCAGAGTATTTATCAGAGTAGTTAGAGTATTTATCAGAGTATTTATCAGAGTATTTATCAGAGTACTTATCAGAGTACTTATCAGAGTATTTATCAGAGTTCCTATCAGAGTATTTATCAGAGTACTTATCAGAGTACTTATCAGAGTACTTATCAGAGTTCTTATCAGAGTATTTATCAGAGTACTTATCAGAGTACTTATCAGAGTATGTATCATAGTACTTATCAGAGTACTTATCAGAGTTCTTATCAGAGTATTTATCAGAGTACTTATCAGAGTACTTATCAGAGTACTTATCAGAGTACTTATCAGAGTTCTTATCAGAGTATTTATCAGAGTACTTATCAGAGTACTTATCAGAGTATGTATCATAGTACTTATCAGAGTACTTATCAGAGTTATTATCAGAGTATGTATCAGAGTACTTATCAGAGTACTTATCAGAGTATGTATCATAGTACTTATCAGAGTACTTATCAGAGTATTTATCAGAGTATGTATCATAGTACTTATCAGAGTACTAATCAGAGTACTTATCAGAGTGTGTATCATAGTATTTATCAGAGTACTTATCAGAGTTCTTATCAGAGTATTTATCAGAGTACTTATCAGAGTTCTTATCAGAGTATTTATCAGAGTACTTATCAGAGTACTTATCAGAGTATTTATTGGAGTACTTATCAGAGTGTGTATCATAGTATTTATCAGAGTATTTACCAGAGTATTTATCAGAGTATTTATCAGAGTACTTATCAGAGTTCTTATCAGAGTATTTATCAGAGTACTTATCAGAGTACTTATCAGAGTTCTTATCAGAGTATTTATCAGAGTACTTATCAGAGTACTTATCAGAGTACTTATCAGAGTATTTATTGGAGTACTTATCAGAGTATTTATTGGAGTACTTATCAGCGTATTTATCAGAGTACTTATCAGAGTATTCACCAGAGTATTTATCAGAGTACTTATCAGAGTATTTATCAGAGTATTTATCTGAGTATTTATCTGAGTATTTATCAGAGTATTTATCAGAGTACTTATCAGAGTATTTACAGAGTATTTACAGAGTATTTACAGAGTACTTACCAGAGTACTTATCAGAGTATTTACAGAGTATTTACAGAGTATTTACAGAGTACTTATCAGAGTACTTATCAGAGTATTTATCAGAGTACTCATCAGAGTATTTATCAGATTATTCATCAGAGTATTTATCAGAGTACGTATCAGAGTATTTATCAGAGTACGTATCAGAGTATTTACAGAGTATTTACAGAGTATTTACAGAGTATTTATCTGAGTATTTATCAGAGTATTTATCAGAGTACTTATCAGAGTATTTACAGAGTATTTACAGAGTATTTACAGAGTATTTACAGAGTACTTATCAGAGTATTTATCAGAGTATTTATCAGAGTATTTATCAGAGTGTTTATCAGAGTACTTATCAGAGTATTTATCAGAGTACGTATCAGAGTATTTATCAGAGTATTTATCAGAGTATTTATCAGAGTACTTATCAGAGTATTTATCGGAGTATTTATCAGAGTACTTATCAGAGTATTTATCGGAGTATTTATCAGAGTACTTATCAGAGTATTTATCAGAGTACTCATCAGAGTACTTATCAGAGTACTTATCGGAGTATTTCTCAGAGTATTTATCAGAGTACTTACCAGAGTATTTATCAGAGTAGTTAGAGTATTTATTAGAGTACTTATCAGGGTATTTATCGGAGTATTTATCAGAGTATGTATCAGGGTACTTATCAGAGTATTTATCAGAGTATTTATCAGAGTATTTATCAGAGTATTTATCAGAGTACTTACCAGAGTATTTATCAGAGTAGTTAGAGTATTTATTAGAGTACTTATCAGGGTATTTATCGGAGTATTTATCAGAGTATGTATCAGGGTACTTATCAGAGTATTTATCAGAGTATTTATCAGAGTACTTACCCGAGTACTTATCAAAGTACTTATCAGAGTATTTATCAGAGTATTTATCAGAGTATTTATCAGAGTATTTATCAGAGTATTCATCAGAGTATTTATCGGAGTATTTATCGGAGTATTTATCAGAGTATTTATCAGAGTACTTATCAGAGTATTTATCAGAGTATTTATCAGAGTGCTTATCAGAGTATTTATCGGAGTATTTATCAGAGTGCTTATCAGAGTATTTATCAGAGTATTTATCAGAGTATTCATCAGAGTATTCATCAGAGTACTTATCAGAGTATTTATCAGAGTATTTATCGGAGTATTTATCAGAGTACTTATCAGAGTATTTATCAGAGTATTTATCGGAGTATTTATCAGAGTACTTATCAGAGTATTTATCAGAGTACTTATCAGAGTATTTATCAGAGTATTTATCAGAGTATTTATCAGAGTACTTATCAGAGTATTTATCAGAGTATTTATCAGGTGGATGTTTTGACGTTACTGTTGATTTCTCGTCTTGTCCCCCGATGTAGTGCTGCAGGACGGTGAGTGAATCCCTCCGATCTGAATAATCATAACGCTTCTCTCTGGAAATATACGTCGAGGTTTACTGAAATTAAAGCAATCTGTCTAAAACGAGTCCTTAATCTCAGTTAACCTCTGATATATGAAGCTATTGGGAGGTGCCTGTTGTCCAATGAGAGCTCAGCGTTTGCTCTCCTCTCCTCACAAACAGCCCAATAGCAGAAGCTGCTGCTGCATGAGCCTCTGCAGGAGCACCGTGCAGCATGTTGGAGCTGAGGAGACATTCAACACGGTCACCAGCTGATCCCGGTGGAATACGAATTGTTTAATTAGAAAATAGAGGGAATGTTTCTGCAAAACCCTTAAACAACAAACTATGATTTAAATGTTGGTTAATCTGCAGATTGGCTTTCTTAATGAACGGGTTGCAGTTCAAACATGAAATCTCCAGTTATCGTCACTTTGAGCAGATTAGAGAGGATGGAAACAGACCGGAAAGAGATTTCTGCAGGACATTTTACTGCTTTGATTATTCCACTGGAAGAACGGATGAGAAGAAGACCAGTGGACACTTTGAAATATGAATTGTTTAATTATAAAATAAAGCGCATGTCTCTGCCAAACCTGTAGAACCCGTAATCTGCAGATCGGTTCTCTAAATGAATGGTTTGCAGTTAAAACATGTCACGAAATGTCCAAACGAGTTTCACTTGAATATGATTTAAACACAGAAAGCAGTGACTGGCGCATTAAAGCCCAATAACTGCATTTGAATAACACCGACAGGAGGACAGAAGGCACTCACATATTGTGAAACTATTATAAATATGAAATACGTAAATGGATCCAGGTCAAATGAAAATATGATATAAAAAAATAATTTAATTAAATCAATAATATATAAATAAATTGATTGATGTAAATAGATATAATGTATTTACTATATAAATACAAATATGCAAATCAATACTAAATAATGGTATATTCATAAAATAAA
>NC_136905.1:85039109-85056609 GCF_949606895.1 Notothenia rossii | reverse complement strand
GTAGAAAGTACAGGTATTTGAGTTCAACATGAGAGAAGTAGAAAGTACAGGTATTTGAGTTCAACATGTAAGAAGTAGAAAGTACAGGTATTTGAGTTCAACGTGTAAGTAGTAGAAAGTACAGGTATTTGAGTTCAACATGAGAGAAGTAGAAAGTACAGGTATTTGAGTTCAACATGTGAGAAGTAGAAAGTACAGGTATTTGAGTTCAACATGAGAGAAGTAGAAAGTACAGGTATTTGAGTTCAACATGTGAGAAGTAGAAAGTACAGGTATTTGAGTTCAACATGAGAGAAGTAGAAAGTACAGGTATTTGTGTTCAACATGTAAGAAGTAGAAAGTACAGGTATTTGAGTTCAACATGTAAGAAGTAGAAAGTACAGGTATTTGTGTTCAACATGTAAGAAGTAGAAAGTACAGGTATTTGTGTTCAACATGTAAGAAGTAGAAAGTACAGGTATTTGAGTTCAACATGTAAGAAGTAGAAAGTACAGGTATTTGAGTTCAACATGTAAGAAGTAGAAAGTACAGGTATTTGTGTTCAACATGTAAGAAGTAGAAAGTACAGGTATTTGAGTTCAACATGTAAGAAGTAGAAAGTACAGGTATTTGTGTTCAACATGTAAGAAGTAGAAAGTACAGGTATTTGTGTTCAACATGTAAGAAGTAGAAAGTACAGGTATTTGAGTTCAACATGTAAGAAGTAGAAAGTACAGGTATTTGAGTTCAACATGTAAGAAGTAGAAAGTACAGGTATTTGTGTTCAACATGTAAGAAGTAGAAAGTACAGGTATTTGAGTTCAACATGTAAGAAGTAGAAAGTACAGGTATTTGTGTTCAACATGTAAGAAGTAGAAAGTACAGGTATTTGTGTTCAACATGTAAGAAGTAGAAAGTACAGGTATTTGAGTTCAACATGTAAGAAGTAGAAAGTACAGGTATTTGGGTTCAACATGTAAGAAGTAGAAAGTACAGGTATTTGTGTTCAACATGTAAGAAGTAGAAAGTACAGGTATTTGGGTTCAACATGTGAGAAGTAGAAAGTACAGGTATTTGTGTTCAACATGTAAGAAGTAGAAAGTACAGGTATTTGTGTTCAACATGTGAGAAGTAGAAAGTACAGGTATTTGAGTTCAACATGTGAGAAGTAGAAAGTACAGGTATTTGAGTTCAACATGTAAGAAGTAGAAAGTACAGGTATTTGTGTTCAACATGTAAGAAGTAGAAAGTACAGGTATTTGGGTTCAACATGTGAGAAGTAGAAAGTACAGGTATTTGTGTTCAACATGTAAGAAGTAGAAAGTACAGGTATTTGTGTTCAACATGTGAGAAGTAGAAAGTACAGGTATTTGAGTTCAACATGTGAGAAGTAGAAAGTACAGGTATTTGAGTTCAACATGTAAGAAGTAGAAAGTACAGGTATTTGTGTTCAACATGTAAGAAGTAGAAAGTACAGGTATTTGAGTTCAACATGTAAGAAGTAGAAAGTACAGGTATTTGAGTTCAACATGTAAGAAGTAGAAAGTACAGGTATTTGTGTTCAACATGTAAGAAGTAGAAAGTACAGGTATTTGAGTTCAACATGTGAGAATTAGAAAGTACAGGTATTTGTCAGAAAAATAAGTAGTGGAGTAAAGTACTGATACCAGAAACATGTACTTGAGTACATAACAAAGTATTTGTACTCCAACACTTCCCCCCTCTGGTCCTCTGCAGTTTGTCCTGCTCACTCTCTGCAGATCTTCTCCATAATTCTGTCCTATTTGCCCCCCCCCCCCCCCCCCCCAGCCCTACTTTCTCTGCTCCACTTCCTCCACCTCCTGCTCTATTCATTATTCACACCTTTTAAACATGTGAACACCATGCGGCATCTCATACAGCTCACGTGTTATATACCTTTCTGTTTATACATATAGTCTCCATTACGTTTCACTCACTTCTGCTTTTGATTATAATACGATGTTGCCACGGTTACAGGGTGAAGGCCGGGTTAACACTTATGAATGCACCATTATCTTATTGTGTTTATCTCTTTTCTCCTTTTTATTTCTTATTCCATTATATCATGTTTTCTTGCACTATTCTGTTCCTTTTCTCCTTTTTATATTTGTAGTTTATTTCTCGTTGCAATGTTTTATTCCGTCCTTCGTCCTCCTCGTGCCTGATCTCAGTCTCTCGTGGATCTCAGGAAGAGATGGAAATGATTCCCGTGCAGTTTCTCTCCCACCTCGATAAATAAATAAAACAACATCAGTGAGATATTCAGGGAGAGTTTACTTGGCTCCAGCAGAAAGGCAGCGATGGTCTTTGTCCCCCCCGGCCCCCCTCGCCCCCCCCCCCCCCCGCCTGGCTCCGTACAAAAAGGTTTATTTATATCTGAGCTAAAAACCCACTTTCAGACTTTCTGTGTTACTCAGCTGAAATGTGATTCTCAATGTCACCTTAGAATAAAGAACAACTCTAACTAACACCACCATGACCCCCCCCCCCCCCCAAACTTCATTACTGACATTAACACAATTATCTTTTATATTACAAGTTGTCTTACGTCTGAATATGCTAACGAGGCGTTTCGTAATGCTTCTGTAAAAGTGATTAGGATAACCTCCTGGATGTGGATCAAGAGGTTTTCTGTCCACTCGTCTGAAAGAAGACGTTATCAGATCATTAACCCAACGTCTCTTCATTTACTTTGTTCCTGAAGTGAAATCTAAAACGTATCATGTCTCAATGTGTGTTATTCAATCTGTGATTTAACCTTCAAGCTGTAATGATAACATCTCCATCAGCTATTTGTATTCACATCTTGCACTTTGGATTTATATTCTGTTATTTCTAGCTCTATTATTATTAGTTGTATGTCCTGTGTGTCCATGTTGCTCTGTGGGAGGGGACTTCAGTGTTTCATGAGCTCATGATGAAAACAACGTCTTGGATCTTGAATTGAGCTGCTTTCCAATATGTTTCCTTTATGTTTTAAAAGCATGTCTTTTCCCCAGGCTAAGCCCGATGAGCCTTTCTTTTTGCTCTTCTTAAATGTTCTTCTTAAAGAAGTATTTTATTCAGTTCTTCTCATGATCAGAAATCTAACCTAATGCTAAAATGTAAGATGTCTTTAAAGAGTGCTTGATGGTTTTTATAATCTTGTCTTTTTACGTCAGCCCGCAAAACTTTTCATTTTGTTCATCTCAAATGAAAACGAACTCTTGATTCTCAGAAGCCTCGCCTCCATGCTCAGATTTCCGAGCGTCCTGCATTGCTTTGATACACAGGCCCTTTCTCATTTCATCAAATCCCCCTCCTCGACTCCTCGGTTCCCCCCTTCGGCTCCTCCGCTCGCATCTCCTGTGGGCGGGACTAAGTCTCGAGGAAAGGAGTCGAGGAAAGGAGTTGAGGATAGGAGTCAAGGTAGGGGAGTTAGAGAAATGAGAAAGGGCCACAGTCTGTTTGCTGTGTTTTGTAATCACGTGTTCTCCTTCTCGTCTCCAGGCTGTGAGCCGATCACCCTGCGGTACCTGGAGTGGAGTAACCCCGAGTCCATCATCCAGGTGGGTTTATTTGATTTTTTCATGCAATATTTTTATTTTCTTGCACATTTTTTTTATAGTTAGTGTCACGATTCTTGTGTTGTGTCACGTTTTTAGTTTTGTGTGTCTGGTAGTGGGTGTTTTGCTGTTCTCCTTGTCATGTTTTCCTCCCTGTGTATTGTCTGGTTTCTTTCCCTGTGTTTTCCTGTCTGTCGTTAGTCTCCCTGGTGTGTCTAATTTCCTGATTCTTTTAACCCCTTCTGTGTCTCCTGTGCTCATCAGTGTCAGCCCCGCCCCTGATTGTTCCCACCTGTGTCTTGTTACCCTGTGTTTAAATTCCCCTGTCTCCCAGTGTTCAGGGTCAGTTCGTTTTTGTCTATTGCCATGGTCAGGTCCAGTGTTGGGACTAACGCGTTACTGTAACGCATCTACTTTTTTGCGGTAACTAATAGCGTTACTAGTGACATATTTCCATTCAGTAACGCCGTTATAGTTACTGTGATTTAAATGGGTGCGTTACTGCGTTACATTATGTGATGGAGCTGAACCGAATCTCCCTGCGGATGTAATTTACAGGCGAATACAGCGATGTCCTCTCACAGCACCATGGAAAAGTGAAAGTAACCAGAGAGGAGTGATGATTGGTTAACGCGGGGTAACATTTCAGGGTAAGCCAATCAGAGACAGAGTTGGGCGGGTCTTGCCTTATGGGGAAAATACACACACACAGATGCAAGTATCAGCGAGAGCAGCAGCGCATTTGCAACTTGGAGATATAACCACTATTTTCAATTTGTGGGGATAAAGGACGCACAACATATGACGGTAAACTGTGTGCAGGACAGAAAGCATTGTCCACATCGAAAAGCAGAAATGCCAATCTCCTGAAGCACCTAATGTACATGGGGCTATAAAACTAGTCGCCAAAGACCCCACCGTCTCAACCACCGGCAGTGACCCAGATGGAGCAGCAACACCATCTAAACAGCCAAAAAACGATTCTTTCAAATCGCCACATGTCACCCAGAGTCAACTAAACAGATGGCCAGGCATGTTGCTGAGGACATGCTGCCCATCGCAACGGTCGAGTCTGAGCCTCCAGAGAACTAGTCAGCGAAAAACAACACAAACACTTGTATTTGTATTGTTATTATTTTTTAAAATAAAGTAACGTGTTACTAGTTACTTTTATAACCGAGTAACTACTAAAGTAACTAGTTACTTTTTGAGAGCAGTAACTATTACTAGTTACTTTTTAAAAGTAACTTGCCCAACACTGGTCAGGTCTATGCTCTCTATGTGCTCTTAATACATTTTGTTCATCACTACGTGAGCGCTTTCCTTTTGTTCTCATTTGTCATCTCAGATGGAGATTTGATAGCGACCAATTTTTGTTGTTCATTTTTTTCTATATCTTTGAAAAATAAAGTATCTGACCAATACTTCACCTCTGACTCCCGGGCCGTGCAATTGGGTCCGACCTCCTAAGTGCCTGAGTTCTTAACAGCTATGAATGCACTGTTTGATTTCTTTCCACCATTTTATGTCATTTATTTGATATTCGATTCCTCCTGCGTTGTGTAATGTGTAATGTGTAATGTGTAATGTCCCCTCTCCCCTGCAGGTGGTGTTCTCCTGCCTCGGCATCCTGGTCACCTCCTTCGTGGCGTTCATCTTCGTGTTGTACCGCGACACGCCGGTTGTGAAGTCCTCCAGCCGCGAGCTGTGCTACATCATCCTGGCCGGGATCTTCCTGGGCTTCTTGTGTCCGTTCACACTCATCGCCCGACCCACGATCTTCTCCTGCTACCTCCAACGCCTCCTCGTCGGCCTCTCTGCCGCCATGTGCTACGCTGCTCTCGTCACAAAGACAAACCGCATCGCACGCATTCTGGCCGGCAGCAAGAAGAAGATCTGCACCCGGAAACCTCGCTTCATGAGTGCGTGGGCGCAGGTGGTCATCGCCTCCATTCTGGTGAGCGTCCAGTTGACTCTGGAGGTCACGTTGATCATCCTGGAGCCCCCCGAACCCGTCAAGTCCTACCCTAGCATCCGTGAAGTGTTCCTCATCTGCAACACCAGCAACATGGGGGTGGTGGCGCCCCTCGGATACAACGGGCTGCTCATCCTCAGCTGCACTTATTACGCTTTTAAAACCCGAAACGTGCCAGCTAACTTCAACGAGGCCAAGTACATCGCCTTCACCATGTACACCACCTGCATCATCTGGCTGGC
Organism: Notothenia rossii; assembly: GCF_949606895.1. NCBI lineage: Eukaryota > Metazoa > Chordata > Actinopteri > Perciformes > Nototheniidae > Notothenia > Notothenia rossii. The sequence continues at coordinate 85,050,847 of NC_136905.1, read as the reverse complement.
GTTCGTTCCCATCTACTTCGGGAGCAACTACAAGATCATCACCACGTCGTTCTCCGTGAGCCTCAGTGTGACGGTGGCTCTGGGGTGCATGTTCACGCCCAAGATGTACATCATTCTTGCCAAGCCGGAGAGAAACGTGCGCAGCGCTTTCACCACCTCGGACGCTGTGAGGATGCACGTGGGCGACGGGAAGATGGCGTGTCGCAGCAGCAGCTTTCTGAACATGTTCAGGAGGAAGAAGAAGGGCAGGTGGGTGCAGTAATTATGAGTGAGCATGCTCCAGAGGCTCTGAGGTGCTGGCTCTCTGTATTTAACGTGAGAGAAACACCTGAGCTGTGCGGCGCGCAGTCCTCAGACGTTTAACCTGAGGAGTTCAATTAAAACCAGCATCTCTGAGCCGAGGGAGCAGACCACCTAATCTACAGACCACCTAATCTACAGAACACAGGGTCCTTCAGGGTCCTGCAGGGTCCACACACCTGATCACACACACCGTTATAAGATCACACACACCTTCATATGATCACACACAGTTCAATGTGACGTTTTTACACTCATTCAGGCAAAACACGATGGAAACCCGTTGAGAAAATCTGGGCTAAAACTATTCATATCAATATTTGCTAATTTTCTTTCCATACAGAGAAGATATTCTGTGTTCTCTTCAGAAGACATATTTCATTTAACGATAATAAGGACAATCAAAGTCATAGTCTACAATATTATTATTTTTAATTAGGAGAAAGGAGAACATTAACAAATATATAAAAATGCTATAATTTATTTTGTATTTATTTTGCTATATTTTATTTTGCTTAGATGCTGAAGGATTTGGTAGCATTAGCTTTCATAAAAACATTTTCAAGACCCTGCAGAAACCCTGAAATATTATAAAGAACATCTTTTCTATTCTTAATATTTTACAACACAAACCATAAATGCTGTCTTGTCTCCACCTTTGTGGGTTCCCTTGCAGTAATTTGTTTCCATCTTTATTCTGTTCATATAGTTCTAATGGAAAGTCTGTGTCATGGTCTGAACCAGGTGCCAGGCTCCCTCCCAAAGGAGATCACACGTGGCACAGACTGTCAGTGCACGTGAGGCGGCAGGAGGCCAATCAGACGGCCGTCATCAAACCCTTAACCAACTCCTTCCTCAGCACTAAGACTCTGTACAACGTGGCCGAGGAGGAGGACGAGGGCGAGGCCGTGCGGTACAACCCCCCCGTCACCCCTCCCATGATGCACCAGGGTCAGATCCCGAGGGGGGAGGAACCGTACGGACCTCGCCCAAAAAACACAAAAAACTGCATCTTCGTGGAGCGTCCGCAGGTGGACGAATTCAACATACCCAAGTTAAATGACATGATTAGCATTCCTGAGGCGGTTAGTGGTGGTGTGTTAGTGTACCAGCACCAGGAGCCCCTCCTCTACCAGGAGCCCCTACTTCAGCTGGAGCCCCATCTCCTCCATGAGGAGACCCACCTCAACCAGGAGACCCTCCTCCTTCACGAGACCCTCCTCCACCAGGAGACCCACCTCAACCAAGAGACCCTCCTCCTCCACGAGACCCTCCTCCACCAGGAGACCCACCCTCACCAGGAGCCCTTCCTCCACCAGGAGCCCTTCCTCCACCAGGAGCCCCTTCTCCACTATAAGCCCCACCTCCACCTTGAGAGCCACCACCCCCAGGAGCCCCTCCTCCACCAAGACACCCACCTCCACCAGGAGCCCTTCCTCAACCAGGAGCCCTTCCTCAACCAGGAGCCCTTCCTCCACCAGGAAACCCACCTCCACCAGGAGCCCCACCTCCACCAGGAGACCCACCTCCACCAGGAGACCCACCTCCACCAGGAGCCCTTCCTCCACCAGAAGCCCCACCACCACCAGGAGCCCTTCCTCCACCAGGCTACCCACCTCCACCAGGAGCCCCACTTCCACCCGGACACCCACCTCCACCAGGAGCTCCACCTCCACCAGGAGCCCCACTTCCACCCGGACACCCACCTCCACCAGGAGCCCCACCTCCACCAGGAGCCCCACTTCCACCCGGACACCCACCTCCACCAGGAGCTCCACCTCCACCAGGAGCCCCACTTCCACCCGGACACCCACCTCCACCAGGAGCCCCACCTCCACCAGGAGCCCCACCTCCACCAGGAACCTGACTCCCCTTCAGAGGAGGAAGATGAGGCTCAGTTTGGGCTACTTCACGGCTACATATACAACAACGCCCGGATCCACGACAGCGACGGGGAGTCGGTGGACGGGAAACTCTCCGAGGAGGCCCTCATGCCTCCGTCTCCGTTCAGAGATCACAACGCTCCTCCTCCCGTGAACCCCTTCCCAAATTCAGAGTCCATTCTGTGCAGCCCGACCAACATGACCTACGCTTCCGTCATCCTCAAAGACTTCAAGCAGAGTGCCTCCACTCTGTGAGGGAGATAAGATAAGAAGTGCTTTATTGATCCAAAATTGGCACATTTTAGCGAGGATCATGTAGGGGAGATCGGGGAGGGTTGACATGCTGTTTGAAAATGTTGGTGCTGAAATATGCGGAATTGGGTTCAAGGGTTCAGCTTACAGGATCATTCCAGCAATATGTGCGAACGAAATTGGTGTGAATGCTGAGCAGCAAAAGCAATAGTTATATATATAAAAAACGTCATAATTCTAAAAATATTAACCATATTTCATCCAAATGTTACTATAAAAATATTCACCTTTTTATAGGATCATGTCCCGATGTATAGAGGGCGGAGTTTGAAAAGGGTTGGTGCTGAAATGTGCAATATTGGGGTCAAGGGGTCAGATTACAGGATCATTCCAGCATTATGGTCCCAAACGAAATTGGTGTGAATGCTGAGAAGCAAAAGTACCGCATTGACCCGAATATAAATCATCTTATAATTCGTAACAGTAACAGCACACGGCAACAGGAGAGGAAGAGATGGAGATGGGAGAGACACGGAGACCAACTCCAACAAAGTGGATCAAAAGTAGGCGAGTTAATAAACAAGAGAGGAGAAGATACAATGCCGATTTTAAGATAATGTGATCAATGAATTCATCGAACAACTGTCGAGCAGCAAAGAGATATGAAATGTAAACCAGTCAGAGAAAAGCATTCCAAGGTCTTTTCCAAACATGGGTCTTGAAAAAGAGGGGTCGTCTTATAATGGGTCAATAAGATAATAGTTATATATAAAAACGTTCATTAGTCCAGAAATATTAACCACAATTCATCCAAAGGTTACGAAAGAAATCTCCACCTCTTCCTAGCCGTGGCTCAGTGGGTTAGAGCGCTGAGCTTCAGATGCTGGTTTACGTCGCCCTAACCCATCATCCACACCGCAATTTCTTCATGAATCGTATTCTCTAGATGATTGTTGAGCATCTCTTGGGCGCCTTTTAGGCACCAGATGTACTTTGGTATTGACGTGTTGATCCCCGCTCTTTAGGGTCTGTTTCAGACTTTTAATTAAAACTCCAACGTGAATCCAGCAACGCTGTTATTACCTCTTTCACATGACAAGCGTTTGAGTTCTATTCCTCCACACCTTGCTCAGCTCACAGGGCCGTCCCTCCCTACAGGCCGAGCATGCAGACTGCGTGGGGCCTCACCTCGCGGAGGGGGCCTCACCTCGCGGAGGGGGCCTCACCTCGCGGAGGGGGCCTCACCTCGCGGAGGGGGCCTCACCTCGCTGAGGGGGCCTCATCTTGCTGAGGGGGCCTCGCCTTGGGGAGGGGGCCTCGACTTGCTCAGGGGGCCTCATCTTAGGGAGGGGGCCTCACCTTGCGGAGGGGGCCTCATCTTGGGGAGGGGGGGCCTCACCTTGGGGAGGGAGGGGGCCTCACCTTGCGGAGGGGTCCTCACCTTGCGGAGGGGACCTCATCTTGCGGAGGGTGTCTCAACTGAGCCGAAAATGCGGAGCACCTATGCGCTTATGTGTGGCGCCGCACGGTTTCGCCGCTACGAGGCTCCATTAGCACCCACCCCCCCTTACTGCTGCCCTTTCATCGTCCAGCCAATCAGATGAGAGCTGAATGCAAAGGGGCAAGTTAGCCAGGGAGGTAACCATTTAAACAAAACATAATTAGCTGTTTTCACCACAAAGCTTTACACTTAACGTCCACATTTTTAAATAGAAACTGTGCCGACCGTCCCCCTCCTCTTTACTAATTGATATACTTAAGTTTCTGACCCGCTGTATATGACGAGGTATAAGGATATACTTAAGTTTCTGACCCGCTGTATATGACGAGGTATAAGGATATACTTAAGTTTCTGACCCGCTGTATATGACGAGGTATAAGGATATACTTAAGTTTCTGACCCGCTGTATATGACGAGGTATAAGGATATACTTAAGTTTCTGACCCGCTGTATATGACGAGGTATAAGGATATACTTAAGTTTCTGACCCGCTGTATATGACGAGGTATAAGGATATACTTAAGTTTCTGACACGCTGTATATGACGAGGTATAAGGATATACTTCAGTTTCTGACCCGCTGTATATGACGAGGTATAAGGATATACTTAAGTTTCTGACCCGCTGTATACGACGAGCTATAAGGATATAAGGAAGTCATGTTTCACTCGTTGAATGATAGCTGTATTTTAAAACGTTTAAATGTTGTTTTCAATAGTGGAGGAAATTGCCAATTAAATATTTATATGCTCAAATAAGATTTTAGGATAACGTTACGGACGACATGCTTCAAACATTTATATTAATTATTTGTCATTATCTCTAAATGTCGTTGTTTTCTTGACCTGACAATTTTTATTTTGTCGTTTATGAAAAACAAAATTTGATATTTTTTTCCCAACGATTTTTATTTATTTAGGATTTATTTTAAGAAACAAAAACAAACATGCTTCATGTGTAATAATACAAGGTACATATTTGAAAGAATTATGCATAGGCCATAAGACAAATTCAGCTTTTTGAGCCTTTTACCAAAACAATGCAATACGGGGCGTCGAGTCCAGTAGAATCTGCTTTCAATGATCTTCTCTATTTTACCTCGTACCTCTTTTGTGCACATGGTATATTGTGTTGTATTGTTTTGAATCCACCGGGTCACTACATCTGATATTTTTGAGGTATCGACAAATAACTACGGAAAAAACTGAGATAATAAAATGTCGTAACCATGGCGCTTCGAGGCCTCTGTATTAATAGATGTTGTGCTTTATGAGATCAACAACTAAGTTTGTTTATGTACATTTATTAACATAGATGTGTTTTAGAAAATATAGGCGACATAACAAGAAGTATGCTGAGTTTCAATCCCGTTACTTAAAGCTGAATATAGTTTGTATGTGATGCAAAGAAACTATCAACAATGTTTTTAGAAGACGTTTTGTGTTTCATATCGTGTGTTTTGTACTTTATAAGGATGAAAAAGGCTTAGAGGAATAATTGAACATTTGGGAAAATACTTATTTGGTTTCTTAAAGTTTGTTAGAGTGATAGATTCAGATTCTTGATGTTTAAAATACGTTTCTAATCTTAGTTTTTGGAGGTGAGACAAACACAGGATGCGCTAAAGTTGGTGCCCCGTGTGAGGCTGAAAGGGAACGTCTACAACGGCTCACTACACAAAAAAGAGACACAAAACGATGGGTATCTTTGACATTATTTAAGTTATTTTACTCTTGAACGTAGACACAGGTCCACACTGCAAGTCTAACCATAGGGTGTTAAATAATAACTCATATTTACATCATGACTAGATAGCTAACGTGAGCTAGCGAACTAGGTAGAGATATAGCGGACGTTAGCTCGCTTGATTTTGTTAACTATGTTCGTTATTCTCGCGTCCAGGAGAGAAGCTTTAAAAATGAGACTAAATGGAGTCTCTGAGAAGATTCAAATGGGATACTTTAATAAAAAAAAAGGCGCGGTAGTGTTACAAGCAGTTCAGGTTGTTGTTCAGGTGAGGAGAGAAAAGCTGCAGCTCCCTCTCCCAATGGCGGCCGTGAATAAGAGAGCTGTTCTCTCCTCCTCTCTGGGAGCTGTACTGACGTAGGGGACTCCCCCCTCGTTCTGAGTCCGATCCGATATTGCGTTATACGGAGGATTCCGACATTTTACATTCATTGCTTACTTCCACATGCCTCTTCTCCTCATATTCTCTTTCATCACTTTTCATTTAACACATTCTAAACGCTGTAATTCATACTTTAAAAATACTGGAAATACTTCACGGCATTTTGGTTTCCGGTGGAGTTCCGGATGTTGTCACATGCTACCCACGTCTGTAAACAATAATGTATTCAAATAAACTGTACCTTCATTTAATATTCAGCATGGTAGTATCTCGACATCTATAATTGTAGTGTTAAATCAGTAGGTTTCGGTTTGCACCACTCCATGTCATTTCGCTACTAAATTCACCTCTTTAGGAAATCGTATATTAGCCACATGCTACATGCTAACCGGAGATGAAGGATTTTCAGAATAAAAGCTTAACTACTTGTGCACGAGAACTTCAGTTTCTTTCAGTATAAAACAGCGTTTAAAGTGTCGGTATGTTTAAGCTACATTATACCATCAAAACATTGATTTTAATTTCTAACAATTTACAGATATATATAGATAACATTCCATAGCTAAATTGCTAACTTTATCTAGCTAACCAGCTCACTGACAGGTTAATTGAGTCTCTGGTGAACTTGTAGATTAGTTGTGAAGTATGAGACAGACTTGGGAGGCTTCCTCCTTTACCAGTCTTTATGCTAAGCTATGCTAACGACTGGTGGTAGGTTGATATTGTACATGAGCCTGGTATCAATCCTCTTTTTCAAAAGTTTTGCAGGACGTTCTTTACCTAAATGTCACGTTTTTCGCCTAAAGCTGAGATAGCTATCTTTTAGATGGGTAGCTAATGTAAGCTAGCTATGTAGATAGATAGTGAACATTAGTTAGCTTGATTTACAGATAGATGGATGTATAACTTAGCTAGTAAAATAGCTAACGTTTGGTGGCTAACCAGCGCACTGATAGGCTAATTACATTTGGTTTCTTTCTAGGTTAACTTGTTTTTATAAATGTCAAACTGTGGACCTTTGTCTACCCTTCTGGGGGCGGGGCTTCATACGTTGAATTAAATTGATTGAGGATGCAGATTAGTTGTAAAGTAATAGACCAGTCTTTATGCTAATGGCTGGTGATAGCTTCATATTTAGCCTGGTATCAATCCTCCTTTCAAACTTTTTGCTGGACGTTCTTTTTCCTAAATGTCACGTTTTTCGCCTAAAGCTGAGAAAGCAGAATAGACATGTTTCTTATTGGAGAAAAGTGTGATTTACAGATAGATACTGTAGATAACATTCCATAGCTCAATTGCTAACTTTAGTTAGCTAACCAGCTCACTGACGGGTTAACTTGCAGATTAGTTGTAAAGTAATAGACCAGTCTATATGCTAAGCTATGCTAATGACTGGTGGTAGGTTGATATTATACATAAGAGTGGTATCAATCCGCTGGACGTTCTTTTTCCTAAATGTCACGTTTTTCGCTTAAAGCCGAGAAAGCAGAATAGACATGTTTCTTGTTGGAGAAAAGTGTGATTTGTGTGACTTTGTGACAGATACAGGACTGACTGTCACTGATGTAGCAGAGGACAAAGTGCCACATTTTCATTAAGATCTCTGTTTTTATTTTCTACATTTGTCTAATTTTGATGTCCAATTTGTACCTTTTTTATAAATAGACATGATTTCATAACTGTATAGATTTAAGATAAATGACATGTTTTGTGAATGTATGAATTGTGTATCATATTTTGATATTCAGATGATATCTATATATGCATTACAGTATTAGAAATATGCTTTAATTGTGTATTAAGAGCCTCAAACCTGTATAATGTGATAAGTGCTTCTGTTTACTTTAGTGATATTCTGAATAAGCTATCTGTCGTAAACACAGGATCAATTAACGTCTGCCATTTCAAACAAATATATACAGGATTTAAAATGACTCTTATTGCATCGAGTAAATTCAATGTTTTGTATGTTTTTGTCTCCTGTTTTTGACTAAACCAGCTGACTGTCCTTTTCCTGTCACAAGTATTCATCTCATTAGCTTCAAAGAATAAAAGTTGTTTTGAAGAGATGACAATTTTTTTGACATCGAGGAAATAAAACATTCTTGCAATAATCCAGAATAAGCTATTCATTTCAAATGAAAATAGAAATGTTTAATTCAACTTTATAGGTCTTTATTTATGTATCTGAGAAAAACAACATTTGTTTTCTGAAGTTAATGAAAAATAACTTCTGAAACAAATACAATTACAGAATAACTGTTACGTCCCGGCTCGTGGAAAGTGGAAGGTAACATATAACCAGTTGAAATTGGTAAATAGGAAGTTGTTTTAATGAAAGTTGGCCACAATCAAAACAAAAAGGCCACAAAGGCACCGGTTTAAATAAGTAAATAAAGGAACTAAGGGAGACTCTTTAAATAAGAGTTTGCAAGTTTTAGACAAACAAAATAGCCTGAAGAAAAGCTCACTTCTAAAGTGGGATAAAAAGAATAAGGCTAACAAAAATAGGCAGTCACCAAAACACAGCCTGGGTACAAGTTAACCACAGTTAACGTTTGTATTAAAGGATAATCAGAGTTATAAGAACAAGCACAAATATACACACAACCTAGTTAACCACCATTAACAGAAACTAGCACTGAATGTACAGAGAGAGTACCGAGAGACGTCTCCCACAGATTCAGACCTCTCCCGACCAACTGAGGAGCGCACATTGTTGTAGCTGTCCCCGGAAGGTCTGTGCGGGGATTGGAGAGTCGGGCCGGCATGCTCCAAACCAGATCTTCGGTCACGCCTACCGGGGGAGGGACAGGAAGCTGGCATCCAATGGCGTCTGGGCAACGTATACATATAACACACAGCTGATAACACTTACTGAAAGGTTCATGGGCAGAGAGAAGGCGGCGGCCGTAACAATAACTAAGGATAGATTAGTTTTAGAGTATTCATGAATTAACTGTTTGTTATTCTGAGAAGAAAGTGACCTTGAAATTGTTAATTCCAGACCGGCAGTGGCTCAGTCAGTATGGGGGATTGGACTGGGAGCCGTAGGGTCGCCGGTTCAAGTCCCCGAACAGACCTAAATATGGAGTGTGGACTGCTACTTGGAGAGGTCCCAGTTCACCTCCTGTCCCTGCCGTGGTGCTCTTGAGCAAGGCACCGGACCCCCCCCCCCACTCCCCGGGCGCTGTACAATAGCTGCCCAATGCTCCTAGTTCTACGATGGGTTAAATGCAGAGGCCAAAGGTCACTGTGTGCTGTGTGCCCTGCATGTGTGACCATTAAAGAGGGTTTCATCCCTCCCATTCTATTCTATAAAAGGACCCAAGAAAATGACAGGAAATATGACTTGTTAGTCCATAAAAACTAGGAAATAATATATTTGATTTTTGGCCGATTAGGGCTTCCGTACTCTTTGCTTCAAATAGAAAGGCGAAGTCCCGCCCATCTACTTCCGACCCATGGGACCCCGGAAGCGGAAAATTATACATTGAAGTCAATGGAGAGAGAAAAGTCATCTTTCGATCCCGTTTGAATTGTGCCACGAATGACACATATGATGTTTGTCAAATTAAAACAACATCTTGCAAGTCAAAAAATAAAAATGTGTCTTAAAACTGTGAAGTTACACATTTGTTTGTGTGAAACCGCTCAGTGAAATACAGGTCTCTGTTCTCGCACAATACGCGTCACCATCACAAAGATGGCCGTCACGTGAGCAAATTTCACCTGTTTCTTTCAGAATGAGGTGAAAAAGTATAAAACGAGGTGAAAATCACTCCAAGTCTGGACACGTTGAGAGCTGTACATACACGAGAGGGAGCGGTTCTGTAAGAGCCAGCATGCGGGACCGGCTTTACAAGGTTTCAGTGAGTAATATGAGTGCAATGTGAGATTGACAATAAAGTTGACTTTGAAAAATATATATATTCTTTATGAAAATTGTTGACTGTTGTCAAATGAATCCAAATGAAACGTTGGACTGAACTACAACTACGCCTTTAAATCTCTACGGACTGTTTTTCAGTGGGTTAGTGGAGTTAGTCGTTTTCAGTTCCCTGGACTGATTAACAGCTAAGCTCCCTTTCTCTTTTGTCCACTCAAATACACTTGGCCCTTTCTCTTGTCCATGTGGAAAATGGCAGCTGCATCTTCTGCTCTTCTCATCTGGCTCCCTGTCTTCTCGTGTACAATGAGACAATTATATAATGAATTACTAATAATCATTTAAACCTGTTATTACCAATATTTCACACATTCTTCATGTAAACTTAAGAGCACAGCTGTATGTTGAGTGTCAGCTTTGCTTGGTTCATCTTACTGGGGGGGCAGCTACATGGATGTCGGTGCGGTCCACAATCATTTTGCAGTTGAAGGCAGAATGAATTTATTATTGACTCAGAATGAAGCACAACTTCATGTCATACAATACATTGACTTTATTTGTAATTGTGTAAAAACACAAAGCATTGATTAGCAAGCAGGACCTGCAGGAACAGAGAACGGTGATGGATGGAGCTGGGGAGAGAGAAGAATAAAAAAAACAGATCAACTTTATTATCGGATATTAAAAATTCAATTTCAAAACAAGTTGCCGCTCCTACAGTTTTCTAGTGTGTAAAGATGATTTCACATGACCAATGCAAAATATCACACTCAATACATGTGTGTCTCTGGGGGGTGCATTGTGCCTTTGATGTATATAAATAATATACCATAACCAAATACTATTACGTACAGTGGAAATCAGGTTGCCAGAGCAGGTCAGTGTGCATGTTCCTCAGGGTCTCAGCAGTTACAGGTGAGGTAAAGACAATAAAAGAGAAAAAGGTCAGTAACAACACTTTAAAGAAACAGCACTGAATAATTATCTCTTTGAATAAATTTCTCTCAGTAATCACTCAACTACTGTCTTTCCAACAAACAGATTGACTCACTCTCACTATCATCACAATGAAACACGTCCAGAAGAATGTCATGCAAAGCTGCCTGCCTTCCTTCCTTCGACTCTCCCTGAACTGCCTGATCTTTTAATGGTCAATGTTAACCATTTGTGCAGATAGCAGGAAGTAGAAAAGATCGCTGATGCTAATGTAGCGTTAGCCTACCTCCCGCCCCCTTAGCACCTGGTGAAGGGGGCGATAGGCTACTCTTCAAATGTTTCACAAAATACTTACCATCATGACTACTCTTACTGTTTAACATTTTGGTTTACTTCATGTTAAGGCTAATACAAATGACAAGGCTAAGTAATGTAATGCTAACTAACATGCTCGCTACTAGCTAGGTAGCTAACTTGACTATGTTCCATGCAAAACATGTATATTACCTGATATGTTTGGTCCAACGACTCCTGGTCCTTTCATCAGACGGGAAGCGATAGAACGAGCAAGTGGTATGATCTCTTTTGTGATTACAACCTGGTACAAAGCACACAGGCATCTTGTAAAAGTGAATTTATTGGAGCAATCTCTTATATTTATTGGAGGGAATAAATCAGTTATGAGATCTTCTTCTTCTTTGCTTTAATTGCGAGTCGCAACCAGTCTTGGAGCATTATCGCCTATGACATCACATACGCGACCCAGAATGCATTTGGGATTTGTAGTCTTTCTAGTTGCGTATTTTTCATAGTCTTATATTTCAACAGTTTTACGACAAACTGTGACTTT
>NC_136905.1:85014109-85031609 GCF_949606895.1 Notothenia rossii | reverse complement strand
GTGTGGAATAAACAAATACATAATAAACAATACGGCAATCCTAGAAATAGAATTGAATAAAATATGGTGTGTTTTGTATCACTGCTGCTGCGTGCAGCCAGCAGGGGGCGACACTCACTCACCTGTGTTTCTCACAGTCATTTCATCTGGAATAGAGAACAACATTAGGGTTTTAAGGTTATTCAAATATGCACTGAGACTTTGTAGTTTTGTATACGATAAGATATGATTAGATAAGAAGTACTTTATGGATCCCAATTTTGGAAATGTTTGCGTTGAGAAATTAAAAGACTAGAAACAAACAATTCAAAATGTAAACGTCTCAAAGTAGAAATAGCATTAAAAAAAGTAGAAAATATACAAGTTGAAATACAAATTTACAGTAACAAATATATACAAGATAAAACAAGATAGACCTTAATTAATCCCTGTGGGGAAATGCAGTAGTTTAAACAGTAGAACAGGGTAAGGATGAGAAACAACACAGATTCATACAGATGAATACAATTAAAGATAAAATCAAAGATAACAATTACAAATGATAAAATAACTATAAAATAAGAAATACATTTAAATTAACATATATATATATATATATATATATATATATATATATATATATATATAGCCTGTCTTATTCTACTACTACAACCACTAACAATAATAATATATAATATATAATAACATGTTGTTTTCTTATAATGTTTGTAAACACGAGCGGAGGTCAGAGAATAATCCGGGTGACAGAAGGCACCGTAACACCACCTCTAAATCCGGGTCCTTCACTGCGCAGACTCAGTTCTGCCCGTTGACCGGGAAGCAGCTTCCACGGAAACGGTTCATCCCGACCGAATAACGACTCAACCAGATGGGTTTTTACCCCTGACACCGGAGTGGACTGGCTGCAAATGACCGTGTGTGACACCGGAGAGGCCGCTGAGGATACTAACGCGATGTTACAGAGATATTAACGAGGTTTTAATGCTAACGAGCTAACGGCTACTGCGCCTCTCTATCCGGTTTACGGTAGTGATCCGTTTTTCAACCGCCGCGGAGGAATATGAAGAAGTTTAATATTAGGAAGGTGTTGGACGGCCTAACAGCGGCTTCTTCTTCCTCCTCTTCTTCTCCTTCCGCCAACCAGACCCAAAACGACCCGGTACCGGAGACCCTGCAGTCTGAGCACTTCCAGCTCTGTAAGGTACGGGAGTGATCCGGTTACCGGGATAATGACAGAGGCGTGACACACCAGCAGGAAAACACACAGTATGAGTTAAAAACAGGAAATATAGGGCAGATATCAAAGAGGATATAATCTGAATTAATGGCAACGTGTCTGTTTGCATTGCACTGGATTAACGCCTCAGGTCTGTGTCACAACATAACCACTGGGAACTGACTAGTAACACTGTCCCTTTAAACTGGTGATACACTCGGAAAAGGCTTATTATTAAGGTTAGAAACACCTCAAATCTACAAGGTTTACTTTACATTGCAATGGCTAGAGATTAGGGTTAGGTTATCTGTTTGGATCCCCTAGTGATATTTCTGAAAACACACACAGGTGTACAGGTAGCTATAGCTGCACATGCATTAGAGAAAGGTGCATTATTGTCCAGATCCAGGGACTATTTGGGGGTTTAGTGCCGCTACCAGTACACACTCTGTATTACTATGGTCTGATTGGGACTTGAACTGGTGACCCTCCATGCCAAGTCCCTATAGACTGAACTACTGTTGACCAATTAATAACTAGATATTTACCTGTAAAATGGTGCCTCACAAGGTGTTACAAACAACAACAACAACAACAACAACAACAACAACAACAACAACAACAACAACAGGTGAGGTGTATAACAAGGGGAATGCTAGGATGGAAGGATATGTCTCAATAATACATTAAATGTCCGTAATATGCCCAAAGTTTATTCTGCATCATGTGGCAAACACTCATGTAAACACCCCAGGGAAGGGTCATACATACAGATACAGATATTCAAGTGTTATCGTGATTTGGGACTGGATATCATTTAGAATATTTATAGTGTTTTTTCCTGGTTTTAAAGGCTATTTAACAGTAACGTGGTGTGAATTTACCAAACAGTTCTACCTGTCTTTTAATAGCTATTAAATCCACATTACTGGTTTAATGTTAGTCACAATACTCGTTGTGTAGCATCCACTGACAACCCTGCAACATCGTGATATCGTGATATACATATTTATATCTTTAAATCCCCTCCTCACGGTTCAAAACACTGACTCATTTTAATCACAAAGTTTAATAACGTAGCTTTATGATGGATCCTGGTTGACATGTTACATAACGTCCCTGAGAACAGATTATATACAGACATGCTATCGCTGCCTCATAGAGGATGATATTTAAGTCACTGGGGGTTGGAATCAGTTGATTTTCAGGTGTATATCAGTATGTAGTGTCTCTACTTTAAAGAGTCCTCTCCTGCTGATGTTCAGGTGTGTATCAGTATGTAGTGTCTCTACTTTAAAGAGTCCTCTCCTGCTGATGTTCAGGTGTATATCAGTATGTAGTGTCTCTACTTTAAAGAGTCCTCTCCTGCTGATGTTCAGGTGTATATTAGTATGTAGTGTCTCTACTTTAAAGAGTCCTCTCCTGCTGATGTTCAGGTGTATATCAGTATGTAGTGTCTCTACTTTAAAGAGTCCTCTCCTGCTGATGTTCAGGTGTATATCAGTATGTAGTGTCTCTACTTTAAAGAGTCCTCTCCTGCTGATGTTCAGGTGTATATCAGTATGTAGTGTCTCTACTTTAAAGAGTCCTCTCCTGCTGATGTTCAGGTGTATATCAGTATGTAGTGACTCTACTTTAAAGAGTCCTCTCCTGCTGATGTTCAGGTGTATATCAGTATGTTGAGTCTCTACTTTAAAGAGTCCTCTCCTGCTGATGTTCAGGTGTATATCAGTATGTAGAGTCTCTACTTTAAAGAGTCCTCTCCTGCTGATGTTCAGGTGTATATCAGTATGTAGTGTCTCTACTTTAAAGAGTCCTCTCCTGCTGATGTTCAGGTGTATATCAGTATGTAGTGTCTCTACTTTAAAGAGTCCCCTCCTGCTGATGTTCAGGTGTATGTCAGTATGTAGTGTCTCTACTTTAAAGAGTCCTCTCCTGCTGATGTTCAGGTGTATATCAGTATGTAGTGTCTCTACTTTAAAGAGTCCTCTCCTGCTGATGTTCAGGTGTATATCAGTATGTAGAGTCTCTACTTTAAAGAGTCCTCTCCTGCTGATGTTCAGGTGTATATCAGTATGTAGAGTCTCTACTTTAAAGAGTCCTCTCCTGCTGATGTTCAGGTGTATATCAGTATGTAGTGTCTCTACTTTAAAGAGTCCTCTCCTGCTGATGTTCAGGTGTATATCAGTATGTAGTGTCTCTACTTTAAAGAGTCCCCTCCTGCTGATGTTCAGGTGTATGTCAGTATGTAGTGTCTCTACTTTAAAGAGTCCTCTCCTGCTGATGTTCAGGTGTATATCAGTATGTAGTGTCTCTACTTTAAAGAGTCCTCTCCTGCTGATGTTCAGGTGTATATCAGTATGTAGAGTCTCTACTTTAAAGAGTCCTCTCCTGCTGATGTTCAGGTGTATATCAGTATGTAGAGTCTCTACTTTAAAGAGTCCTCTCCTGCTGATGTTCAGGTGTATATCAGTATGTAGTGTCTCTACTTTAAAGAGTCCTCTCCTGCTGATGTTCAGGTGTATATCAGTATGTAGAGTCTCTACTTTAAAGAGTCCTCTCCTGCTGATGTTCAGGTGTATATCAGTATGTAGAGTCTCTACTTTAAAGAGTCCTCTCCTGCTGATGTTCAGGTGTATATCAGTATGTAGTGTCTCTACTTTAAAGAGTCCTCTCCTGCTGATGTTCAGGTGTATATCAGTATGTAGTGTCTCTACTTTAAAGAGTCCTCTCCTGCTGATGTTCAGGTGTATATCAGTATGTAGTGTCTCTACTTTAAAGAGTCCTCTCCTGCTGATGTTCAGGTGTATATCATTATGTAGTGTCTCTACTTTAAAGAGTCCTCTCCTGCTGATGTTCAGGTGTATATGAGTATGTAGTGTCTCTACTTTAAAGAGTCCTCTCCTGCTGATGTTCAGGTGTATATCAGTATTTAGTGTCTCTACTTTAAAGAGTCCTCTCCTGCTGATGTTCAGGTGTATATCAGTATGTAGTGTCTCTACTTTAAAGAGTCCTCTCCTGCTGATGTTCAGGTGTATATCGGTATGTAGTGTCTCTACTTTAAAGAGTCCTCTCCTGCTGATGTTCAGGTGTATATCAGTATGTAGTGTCTCTACTTTAAAGAGTCCTCTCCTGCTGATGTTCAGGTGTATATCAGTATGTAGTGTCTCTACTTTAAAGAGTCCTCTCCTGCTGATGTTCAGGTGTATATCAGTATGTAGTGTCTCTACTTTAAAGAGTCCTCTCCTGCTGATGTTCAGGTGTATATCAGTATGTAGTGTCTCTACTTTAAAGAGTCCTCTCCTGCTGATGTTCAGGTGTATATCAGTATGTAGTGTCTCTACTTTAAAGAGTCCTCTCCTGCTGATGTTCAGGTGTATATCAGTATGTAGTGTCTCTACTTTAAAGAGTCCTCTCCAGCTGATGTTCAGGTGTATATCAGTATGTAGTGTCTCTACTTTAAAGATTCCTCTTCTGCTGATGTTCAGGTGCATATCAGTATGTAGTGTCTCTACTTTAAAGAGTCCTCTCCTGCTGATGTTCAGGTGTATATCAGTATGTAGTGTCTCTACTTTAAAGAGTCCTCTCCAGCTGATGTTCAGGTGTATATCAGTATGTAGTGTCTCTACTTTAAAGAGTCCTCTCCAGCTGATGTTCAGGTGTATATCAGTATGTAGTGTCTCTACTTTAAAGAGTCCTCTCCTGCTGATGTTCAGGTGTACATCAGTATGTAGTGTCTCTACTTTAAAGAGTCCTCTCCTGCTGATGTTCAGGTGTATATCAGTATGTAATGTCTCTACTTTAAAGAGTCCTCTCCTGCTGATGTTCAGGTGTATATCAGTATGTAGTGTCTCTACTTTAAAGAGTCCTCTCCTGCTGATGTTCAGGTGTATATCAGTATGTAGTGTCTCTACTTTAAAGAGTCCTCTCCTGCTGATGTTCAGGTGTATATCAGTATGTAGTGTCTCTACTTTAAAGAGTCCTCCCCTGCTGATGTTCAGGTGTATATCAGTATGTAGTGTCTCTACTTTAAAGAGTCCTCTCCTGCTGATGTTCAGGTGTATATCAGTATGTAGTGTCTCTACTTTAAAGAGTCCTCTCCTGCTGATGTTCAGGTGTATATCAGTATGTAGTGTCTCTACTTTAAAGAGTCCTCTCCTGCTGATGTTCAGGTGTATATCAGTATGTAGTGTCTCTACTTTAAAGAGTCCTCTCCTGCTGATGTTCAGGTGTATATCAGTATGTAGTGTCTCTACTTTAAAGAGTCCTCCCCTGCTGATGTTCAGGTGTATATCAGTATGTAGTGTCTCTACTTTAAAGAGTCCTCTCCTGCTGATGTTCAGGTGTATATCAGTATGTAGTGTCTCTACTTTAAAGAGTCCTCTCCTGCTGATGTTCAGGTGTATATCAGTATGTAGTGTCTCTACTTTAAAGAGTCCTCTCCTGCTGATGTTCAGGTGTATATCAGTATGTAGAGTCTCTACTTTAAAGAGTCCTCTCCTGCTGATGTTCAGGTGTATATCAGTATGTAGAGTCTCTACTTTAAAGAGTCCTCTCCTGCTGATGTTCAGGTGTATATCAGTATGTAGTGTCTCTACTTTAAAGAGTCCTCTCCTGCTGATGTTCAGGTGTATATCAGTATGTAGAGTCTCTACTTTAAAGAGTCCTCTCCTGCTGATGTTCAGGTGTATATCAGTATGTAGAGTCTCTACTTTAAAGAGTCCTCTCCTGCTGATGTTCAGGTGTATATCAGTATGTAGTGTCTCTACTTTAAAGAGTCCTCTCCTGCTGATGTTCAGGTGTATATCAGTATGTAGTGTCTCTACTTTAAAGAGTCCTCTCCTGCTGATGTTCAGGTGTATATCATTATGTAGTGTCTCTACTTTAAAGAGTCCTCTCCTGCTGATGTTCAGGTGTATATGAGTATGTAGTGTCTCTACTTTAAAGAGTCCTCTCCTGCTGATGTTCAGGTGTATATCAGTATTTAGTGTCTCTACTTTAAAGAGTCCTCTCCTGCTGATGTTCAGGTGTATATCGGTATGTAGTGTCTCTACTTTAAAGAGTCCTCTCCTGCTGATGTTCAGGTGTATATCGGTATGTAGTGTCTCTACTTTAAAGAGTCCTCTCCTGCTGATGTTCAGGTGTATATCAGTATGTAGTGTCTCTACTTTAAAGAGTCCTCTCCTGCTGATGTTCAGGTGTATATCAGTATGTAGTGTCTCTACTTTAAAGAGTCCTCTCCTGCTGATGTTCAGGTGTATATCAGTATGTAGTGTCTCTACTTTAAAGAGTCCTCTCCTGCTGATGTTCAGGTGTATATCAGTATGTAGTGTCTCTACTTTAAAGAGTCCTCTCCTGCTGATGTTCAGGTGTATATCAGTATGTAGTGTCTCTACTTTAAAGAGTCCTCTCCAGCTGATGTTCAGGTGTATATCAGTATGTAGTGTCTCTACTTTAAAGAGTCCTCTCCTGCTGATGTTCAGGTGTATATCAGTATGTAGTGTCTCTACTTTAAAGAGTCCTCTCCAGCTGATGTTCAGGTGTATATCAGTATGTAGTGTCTCTACTTTAAAGAGTCCTCTCCTGCTGATGTTCAGGTGTATATCAGTATGTAGTGTCTCTACTTTAAAGAGTCCTCTCCTGCTGATGTTCAGGTGTATATCAGTATGTAATGTCTCTACTTTAAAGAGTCCTCTCCTGCTGATGTTCAGGTGTATATCAGTATGTAGTGTCTCTACTTTAAAGAGTCCTCTCCTGCTGATGTTCATGTGTATATCAGTATGTAGTGTCTCTACTTTAAAGAGTCCTCTCCTGCTGATGTTCAGGTGTATATCAGTATGTAGTGTCTCTACTTTAAAGAGTCCTCTCCTGCTGATGTTCAGGTGTATATCAGTATGTAGTGTCTCTACTTTAAAGAGTCCTCTCCTGCTGATGTTCAGGTGTATATCAGTATGTAGAGTCTCTACTTTAAAGAGTCCTCTCCTGCTGATGTTCAGGTGTATATCAGTATGTAGTGTCTCTATTTTAAAGAGTCCTCTCCTCTCTTCAGACGGTGCGTCATGGTTTCCCGTACCAACCCTCCTCGATGGCATTTGACCCCGTGCAGAAGATCCTGGCTGTTGGGACTCGGTCCGGAGCTCTGAGGCTGTATCCTTTCTCTCTCACACACACACACACACACACACACACACACACACACACACACACACACACACACACACACACACACACACACACACACACACACACACACACACACACACACACACACACACACACACACACACACACGCCTGACCTCCTGACATCTTTCTGCAAGAGTCACATGACCAAGTCGCCCTTCAGCATTCCTTCAGTGTGTGTGTGTGTGTGTGTGTGTGTGTGTGTGTGTGTGTGTGTGTGTGTGTGTGTGTGTGTGTGTGTGTGTGTGTGTGTGTGTGTGTGTGTGTGTGTGTGTGTGTGTGTGTGTGTGTGTGTGTGTGTGTGTGTGTGTGTGTGTGTGTGTGTGTGTGTGTGTGTGTGTGTGTGTGTGTGTGTGTGTGTGTGTGTGTGTGTGTGTGTGTGTGTGTGTGTGTGTGTGGTTCCATTGATCACAGACAGAGAATATTGATCGGACTCAATGAGGTGTGCAGCGGCAATAAATGTCGTCTTTAACAAGTTTCCAACACAGCAATTAAATCAGTGAGTTACTGCACACACACACACACACCTCTCAGTGTTACATGTGATCAGTGAGTTACTGCACAAACACACACCTCTCAGTGTTACATGTGATCAGTGAGTTACTGCACACACACACACCTCAGTGTTACATGTGATCAGTGAGTCACTGCACACACACACCTCTCAGTGTTACATGTGATCAGTGAGTCACTGCACACACACACCTCTCAGTGTTACATGTGATCAGTGAGTTACTGCACACACACACACCTCAGTGTTACATGTGATCAGTGAGTTACTGCACACACACACCTCTCAGTGTTACATGTGATCAGTGAGTCACTGCACACACACACCTCTCAGTGTTACATGTGATCAGTGAGTCACTGCACACACACACCTCTCAGTGTTACATGTGATCAGTGTGTCACTGCACACACACACCTCTCAGTGTTACATGTGATCAGTGAGTCACTGCACACACACACCTCTCAGTGTTACATGTGATCAGTGTGTCACTGCACACACACACCTCTCAGTGTTACATGTGATCAGTGAGTTACTGCACACACACACCTCTCAGTGTTACATGTGATCAGTGAGTTACTGCACACACACACACACACACACACACACACACACACACACACACACACACACACACACACACACACACACACACACACACACACACACCTCTCGGTGTTACATGTGATCAGTGAGTTACTGCACACACACACCTCTCAGTGTTACATGTGATCAGTGAGTTACTGCACACACACACCTCTCAGTGTTACATGTGATCAGTGAGTTACTGCACACACACACACACACACACACACACACACACACACACACACACACACACACACACACACACACACACACACACACACACACACACACACACACACACACACACACACACGCCTGACCTCCTGACATCTTTCTGCAAGAGTCACATGACCAAGTCGCCCTTCAGCATTCCTTCAGTGTGTGTGTGTGTGTGTGTGTGTGTGTGTGTGTGTGTGTGTGTGTGTGTGTGTGTGTGTGTGTGTGTGTGTGTGTGTGTGTGTGTGTGTGTGTGTGTGTGTGTGTGTGTGTGTGTGTGTGTGTGTGTGTGTGTGTGTGTGTGTGTGTGTGTGTGTGTGTGTGTGTGTGTGTGTGTGTGTGTGTGTGTGTGTGTGTGTGTGTGTGTGTGTGTGTGTGGTTCCATTGATCACAGACAGAGAATATTGATCGGACTCAATGAGGTGTGCAGCGGCAATAAATGTCGTCTTTAACAAGTTTCCAACACAGCAATTAAATCAGTGAGTTACTGCACACACACACACACACCTCTCAGTGTTACATGTGATCAGTGAGTTACTGCACAAACACACACCTCTCAGTGTTACATGTGATCAGTGAGTTACTGCACACACACACACCTCAGTGTTACATGTGATCAGTGAGTCACTGCACACACACACACCTCAGTGTTACATGTGATCAGTGTGTCACTGCACACACACACCTCTCAGTGTTACATGTGATCAGTGAGTTACTGCACACACACACCTCTCAGTGTTACATGTGATCAGTGAGTCACTGCACACACACACCTCTCAGTGTTACATGTGATCAGTGAGTTACTGCACACACACACACACACACACACACACACACACACACACACACACACACACACACACACACACACACACCTCTCGGTGTTACATGTGATCAGTGAGTTACTGCACACACACACCTCTCAGTGTTACATGTGATCAGTGAGTTACTGCACACACACACCTCTCAGTGTTACATGTGATCAGTGTGTCACTGCACACACACACACACCTCTCAGTGTTACATGTGATCAGTGAGTTACTGCACACACACACACACACACACACACACACACACACACACACACACACACACACACACACACACACACACACACACACACACACACACACACACACACACACACGCCTGACCTCCTGACATCTTTCTGCAAGAGTCACATGACCAAGTCGCCCTTCAGCATTCCTTCAGTGTGTGTGTGTGTGTGTGTGTGTGTGTGTGTGTGTGTGTGTGTGTGTGTGTGTGTGTGTGTGTGTGTGTGTGTGTGTGTGTGTGTGTGTGTGTGTGTGTGTGTGTGTGTGTGTGTGTGTGTGTGTGGTTCCATTGATCACAGACAGAGAATATTGATCGGACTCAATGAGGTGTGCAGCGGCAATAAATGTCGTCTTTAACAAGTTTCCAACACAGCAATTAAATCAGTGAGTTACTGCACACACACACACACACCTCTCAGTGTTACATGTGATCAGTGAGTTACTGCACAAACACACACCTCTCAGTGTTACATGTGATCAGTGAGTTACTGCACACACACACACCTCAGTGTTACATGTGATCAGTGAGTCACTGCACACACACACACCTCAGTGTTACATGTGATCAGTGTGTCACTGCACACACACACCTCTCAGTGTTACATGTGATCAGTGTGTCACTGCACACACACACCTCTCAGTGTTACATGTGATCAGTGAGTCACTGCACACACACACACCTCAGTGTTACATGTGATCAGTGTGTCACTGCACACACACACCTCTCAGTGTTACATGTGATCAGTGAGTCACTGCACACACACACACCTCAGTGTTACATGTGATCAGTGAGTCACTGCACACACACACCTCTCAGTGTTACATGTGATCAGTGAGTTACTGCACACACACACCTCTCAGTGTTACATGTGATCAGTGAGTTACTGCACACACACACACACACACACACACACACACACACACACACACACACACACACACCTCTCAGTGTTACATGTGATCAGTGAGTCACTGCACACACACACCTCTCAGTGTTACATGTGATCAGTGAGTTACTGCACACACACACCTCTCAGTGTTACATGTGATCAGTGAGTTACTGCACACACACACACACACACACACACACACACACACACACACACACACACACACACACACACACACACACACACACACACACACACACACACACCTCTCAGTGTTACATGTGATCAGTGAGTTACTGCACACACACACCTCTCAGTGTTACATGTGATCAGTGAGTTACTGCACACACACACACACACACACACACACACACACACACACACACACACACACACACACACACCTCTCAGTGTTACATGTGATCAGTGAGTTACTGCACACACACACACACACACACACACACACACACACACACACACACACACACACACACACACACCTCTCAGTGTTACATGTGATCAGTGAGTTACTGCACACACACACACACCTCTCAGTGTTACATGTGATCAGTGAGTTACTGCACACACACACACACACACACACACACACACACACACACACACACACACACACACACACACACACACACACACACACACCTCTCGGTGTTACATGTGATCAGTGAGTTACTGCACACACACACCTCTCAGTGTTACATGTGATCAGTGAGTTACTGCACACACACACACACCTCAGTGTTACATGTGATCAGTGTGTCACTGCACACACACACACACCTCTCAGTGTTACATGTGATCAGTGAGTCACTGCACACACACACCTCAGTGTTACATGTGATCAGTGTGTCACTGCACACACACACACCTCTCAGTGTTACATGTGATCAGTGAGTTACTGCACACACACACACCTCTCAGTGTTACATGTGATCAGTGTGTCACTGCACACACACACCTCAGTGTTACATGTGATCAGTGAGTTACTGCACACACACACACCTCAGTGTTACATGTGATCAGTGAGTCACTGCACACACACACCTCTCAGTGTTACATGTGATCAGTGAGTTACTGCACACACACACCTCTCAGTGTTACATGTGATCAGTGAGTTACTGCACACACACACACCTCTCGGTGTTACATGTGATCAGTGAGTTACTGCACACACACACACCTCTCAGTGTTACATGTGATCAGTGAGTTACTGCACACACACACACCTCTCAGTGTTACATGTGATCAGTGAGTTACTGCACACACACACACCTCTCAGTGTTACATGTGATCAGTGAGTTACTGCACACACACACACCTCTCAGTGTTACATGTGATCAGTGAGTTACTGCACACACACACACACCTCAGTGTTACATGTGATCAGTGTGTCACTGCACACACACACCTCTCAGTGTTACATGTGATCAGTGTGTCACTGCACACACACACCTCTCAGTGTTACATGTGATCAGTGAGTCACTGCACACACACACCTCAGTGTTACATGTGATCAGTGTGTCACTGCACACACACACACACACCTCTCAGTGTTACATGTGATCAGTGAGTCACTGCACACACACACACCTCAGTGTTACATGTGATCAGTGTGTCACTGCACACACACACACACACCTCTCAGTGTTACATGTGATCAGTGAGTTACTGCACACACACACACCTCAGTGTTACATGTGATCAGTGAGTTACTACACACACACACACACCTCAGTGTTACATGTGATCAGTGAGTCACTGCACACACACACCTCTCAGTGTTACATGTGATCAGTGAGTTACTGCACACACACACACCTCTCAGTGTTACATGTGATCAGTGAGTTACTGCACACACACACACCTCTCAGTGTTACATGTGATCAGTGAGTTACTGCACACACACACACACACACACACACCTCTCAGTGTTACATGTGATCAGTGTGTTACTGCCAGAGGTGGGAAGGACCTGTGTAAACCTTTGAGGTACTTCTATCTGAGTGCGTTCCCCTCCTCTGGCTCAGTGTCTTCATCTTCGTCACATTGACCGTAGACTTTAGACAGAATTGCATATAATCCTAAAAGTCATGACACAAAATGGCCGCCATGTTTTCAGTTTGGGCGGTGGAAGCTTCTCAAAGTTCAGCCTGATGACAAGTCTGTTTGAACTCAAGCTCAACAGCTCATAAAACACATCGGACGCGTGTGGAGTGAGCAGCGTTTCTGCGGAGGAGAAAGAAAGTCAAGAGGTTATATTTGAGCCTCCTCTTCCTCCTCCTCCTCTTCCTCTTCTTTAAATTGAACGTAGACTTTGAGAATGTGCAGAGGAGTTTGTCTTCTTTGTCTTTCTGCTTCGTCAGCAGTTAACTTCCTGTCTGATGATTATCAGTCGACTGACAGGAAGTTAACGGCTTCTGCTGATACACTGCTGTGTGTGTGTGTGTGTGTGTGTGTGTGTGTGTGTGTGTGTGTGTGTGTGTGTGTGTGTGTGTGTGTGTGTGTGTGTGTGTGTGTGTGTGTGTGTGTGTGTGTGTGTGTGTGTGATGTTGTGTAATCCAAATCTAGAAATTGCAAAATCCAATTCCTGCAACAGCCTAAAAAAAAACAAATATTCAGTTTCTAAAGAAATCATTTCCATATTTAAATACTGACAGGTAAGAAAGAAGAAACCAGCTCGAGGGCGCTAGAATCTGAAAATACACAACCAAAAAAAATCTGCCCCTTCCTTCAGACTTCCTCACAGAGCCCCTCCTCCAACACACACGAACGTGCACATGACCAATGAGGGCAGAGATCAGTTTGTGCACAGATGGAAGGCTGACAGGCAGGTAGGCCATCCAGTTACTTTAGCCGGCTCAGATGATTGGTCGTACCACGGCTTCCACAGATGAGATGTTTTATGGATTTATGTCAAAGCTCTTCAGATATTCATTGCTATCGGGACGTTGAGAGCACTCCATGGAATAAAACAAAGAGTGTTTCTGAAGTGAACTACCTCCCCCACCTTTAAAAGTCTGCTCCAAATGCCCAATATTTAAATGTTAGCATAGGTCAAATGAATTAAAAACGGCAACACAATGGAAACCGCAATATGGACGATATTTGTTCAGATGTGTCAGTTCATAATTGCAGTTAGAGTTTTATAAATCGTGCAGCAGTTTTTAAAATAATAAGCTTGTTCTTCATGCTTCACCAAGTTACATGGAAACACTACAGGTTGTTTTTTAACACAGAGCAAACAAACCAGTGAAAACACACGACAAAATAAGAAATGCTTCTCACAGCCAGGATCTCTTGTTACCTGCAGAGGAACAGTGACTCACCTGGAGCTTCATATTCTTCATTTGGTGACGTGGTGCAGTCTGCAGGATTTCAGGAAGTGACGATTCACTTGCTCCACACTGATTAAACCTTTCCTGATAGCCTAGAGAGACGCTCCATTAACCCACTTCACATCAGAATCAGATCACACACCTACACACACACACACCTACACACACACACACCTGCACACACACACACCTGCACACACCTACACACACACACACACACCTACACACACACCTGCACACACACACACCTGCACACACACCTGCACACACACACACCTGCACACACCTACACACACACCTACACAAACACACCTGTACACACACCTGCACACACCTACACACACCTACACACACACACTTGCACACACACCTACACACACATCTACACACATACCTACACACACACCTGCACACACCTACACACACACACACACACACACACACACACGCACACACACCTGCACACACACCTACACACACACCTGCACACACACACACACACACACCTGCACACACCTACACACACACCTGCACACACACACCTGCACACACACCTACACACAGACACCTGCACACACACACCTGCACACACACCTACACACAGACACCTACAC
The DNA here is from genome assembly GCF_949606895.1 of Notothenia rossii. Classification (NCBI taxonomy): domain Eukaryota; kingdom Metazoa; phylum Chordata; class Actinopteri; order Perciformes; family Nototheniidae; genus Notothenia; species Notothenia rossii. Next base: position 85,016,987 of record NC_136905.1, on the reverse strand, counting down.
ACACACACCTGCACACACACACACCTGCACACTCACACCCACCTACATTAGGTCTGCACGATTTGGGGAAATAATCTAATTGCGATTTTTCTGACAGATATTGCGTTTCGATTTGCAATATTTGTTTTGAACAACAAATGAAGTTTATTGTAAAATGCGGCCATATCTCCGCTAGGAAGGTCGCATCAACGTGCTCCCGTCTCTAGCACCCCCCCCCCCGCAGCCCGAGCTACGAGTGAAAGAACTAAACTTCCATGAAACTTCCGTTGGGTTGCTTTAAAGTCAAGCTTCAGTTTAAGACTCTCCCTGTGATAGAAACATGTGATGGAGCATTACTAACCTGACTCAGATGGTTCACCAAACCATCTAAAGCTCCATTGGAAGACATTTAGAAAGGGCAGGCACTTTCAAAGATACTTGGCAGGTGATTGGATCAATCTGTCTATCACCTTCTATCATGGGCCGCTTCTGATTGGTTAACAACGGCTGGTGCATGTGGAGCACAGCACTTCTGATTGGTTAACAATGACTGGTACATGTGGAGCACAGCACTTCTGATTGGTGTGGATGACTGACTCACAAGAAGAACTAAACAAATAATAATTAAATATAAGTAAATAAATTGCAGGCTTTGTGATTTGATAATTGCATCATTTCAAATTGCGATTTCGATTTAAAATGGATTAATCGTCCAGCCCTAACCTGCATACACACTGAGGGCTGCAAACTCACCATGTTTGATTATCTGCAGAAGGAAAAATCATAAAGTGGCGTTGGAGATTATCCGCTGAACTAAACGTCTAAAATGTGGATAAAAAAAGTAAAATTGTAACAAAAAGTAAAAATGTGTAACAAAAACACCAGAGATTATTATTTTCTGCAATAAACTAAACTCTCACGGAGGAATCTCATTGGACCAGGGAGATGCTGCCTTCCAACACAGAAACACCACATCCCTGCAGCTTTTTGTTTTCAGTCCAAAACCCACATTTATTCACTTTGATAGCAATTCAATAAACACACACATTCTGTGAGTTCTCCTCAGGTCACTCTGACTTCCTCCAGAGTCACTTATTAACACACACACACACACACACACACACACACACACACACACACACACACACACACACACACACACACACACACACACACACACACACACAGCAAAGAGGTCACTGAGAGTGTGAGGTGTGTGTGTGTGTGTGTGTGTGTGTGTGTGTGAGATGCTCCTGCAGCTCCACCTCTGTTTGTTTTACTCTGAGGAGTGTGCGAGGTTAATCCTGATCACACTGTGCAGCGTCAGCTCCACACACAGTCTAACCGTGTGTGTGTGTGTGTGTGTGTGTGTGTGTGTGTGTGTGTGTGTGTGTGTGTGTGTGGTTGTGTGTGTGTGTGTGGTTGTGTGTGTGTGTGTGTGTGTGTGTGTGTGATCTGTCTGTGAAAGAGATTACTGTCTGGTAGAAAAGACACATTTCTCCTCATTCCTCGGCTGTCTGTGAGAGGCTGTCTGTGGGAGGCTGTCTGTGAGAGGCTGTCTGTGAGAGGCTGTCTGTGAGAGGCTGTCTGTGGGATGCTGTCTGTGAGAGGCTGTCTGTGAGAGGCTGTCTGTGAGAGGCTGTCTGTGGGAGGCTGTCTGTGAGAGGCTGTCTGTGGGATGCTGTCTGTGAGAGGCTGTCTGTGAGAGGCTGTCTGTGAGAGGCTGTCTGTGAGAGGCTGTCTGTGAGAGGCTGTCTGTGGGAGGCTGTCTGTGAGAGGCTGTCTGTGGGATGCTGTCTGTGAAAGGCTGTCTGTGAGAGGCTGTCTGTGAGAGGCTGTCTGTGAGAGGCTGTCTGTGAGAGGCTGTCTGTGAGAGGCTGTCTGTGAGAGGCTGTCTGTGGGATGCTGTCTGTGAAAGGCTGTCTGTGAGAGGCTGTCTGTGAGAGGCTGTCTGTGAGAGGCTGTCTGTGAGAGGCTGTCTGTGAGAGGCTGTCTGTGGGAGGCTGTCTGTGAGAGGCTGTCTGTGAGAGGCTGTCTGTGAGAGGCTGTCTGTGAGAGGCTGTCTGTGAGAGGCTGTCTGTGAGAGGCTGTCTGTGAGAGGCTGTCTGTGGGAGGCTGTCTGTGGGATGCATTGCGGTCCCTCTTTGTCCGTCACATGCAGTCATAGAGTCCTCCGTTAGTGCACACACACTCGCCGTGTCCTAGACGGCTCATATGGATGGTTACCATGAGCACTTTTCAGTGCGCCAGCCAATCCTAAATATACGCACATTTCCTGGTTCCATGTGCGTTAAAGGCTGTTGGACGTAATGCACATTTTCCCTCAACTGTGTTCCCGGTTGTTCTTGAATGCACAGATCTAGAGATGAATGAAATGACTGTTTCACAACATGTTGGAGAAGGGTTCAGAAAGGTCTTTAAATGTCTTGTTACGTCAATCCAAAGCCCAAAGATATATTCGTTTGAATACGATATAAATCAAAGAGACATTTCTGCAGGAAGACTCAAGCTGTCGACCAATCATCGAGTAGACTGGTCTGCTGTTTGATGCAGCTCTGGTTTGATTTGAGGCTCTGCTGTGTTTAGCTGCAGGTTGACCTGATCTGAAGGTGAGAGCTAATCATCATCCTGCTGACGCACCAATAAACACGTCTGCTCCCTCTGCTTGTGTTTATAACCAGTTTGATATGTGTCAGGACTCTTCAGGGATGCAAATGATACGTGGGAACGCCAGCTAGGATTTGGAATAAAAAGCAAAGAGTTTAGAAAGAGTTTCTGTTTGAAACCCTCAGAATGTAGAAATGATCCTGAAACCTGACACCAATGCACGAGTTGATCTTCATTCTGTGTGACTGCTCTTCACACATTTGAACTGCTGCTCCAGTTTTCCTTGACTCCC